>NC_030678.2:9299733-9589733 GCF_000004195.4 Xenopus tropicalis
CTTATTGCTCATCAAGTGCTGCAATTGTCAATCAGTGCCACAACAGGCTTAATAAAATGAGAATTTTACTTACCTACCTTACTTACCTAAAAATTCAATTTTTTCTAGTCCCGACATGTCAATACAGACGGGGCAGTTTTGCCCCGCCCAGATAAGGAGGTAGGACCTATAAGACCGCCTAAAGGTGGCCATACACGAGCACCTACGGGTGGGCGATATTGGGGAGCTTTTAGGTTAAAAAAAAAAGAATCCGATCGTTTGGCCCTGGGGCCAAACGATCGGATTATGTAGGCAGCAATGGGGCAGTCAGATCGGGGACCGCATCAACGAGCCGATGCGGTCCCCGATCCGACCAGATTTTCTAACCTGGCTGATCGATATCTGGGCAATTTCAGGCCAGATCTCGGTCGGCCAGGCTGCTCTGCTCTCCCCATACACGGGCCGATTAGCTCCCGAAACGGCAGCTATAGTCGGCCCGTGTATGGGGACCTTAACTTCCTCCTCACCAGCGTTATAAATTTGACATAGCAGTACAGAAAACGATATTAAAAACTTGGCATGGAAAACCCCGTACTGACATGTCAGGACTTGAAGAAAAGGAATTTACTACAAGTAGGTAAGTAAAATTCTCATTTTCTCTTGGATTTTCTTCCATATCAGTGTAGATGGGATCTACCAAAGCCATGCCCCAAAATCATAAGGGGTGGGAACATTTTTGATTGGCTTTAGTATAGGTCCTACCTCCTTATCTGAGTAGGGTAATACTTGGAGGTAGGACCTATAATATATCCAATGAAAATTGTTCCCACCCCTTATGGTTTTTGGGGCATGGCTTTGGTAGATCCCATCTGTACTGACATGAAGTGGCACAGAATAAATAAATAGTTACAGAACTAGGTGAGTGCTAAGCTTCATCTTTTGGACTGGAACGAGGCCAAGTATCCAGAAGCAGCAGCACCATGACGTGTGGGAGGTGCTGCCAGTATACGCTCTGTGTTGTACAATAACTTGGCCACCAGGGGGCACTGTTAGCTTGGGGTCATGAGTTTCTTCTCATTCTACCACAGCAGGTTAATCAGTGGCAGCACCTACACATGAATACAATGCAGATATAAGGCTCTGTGCAGGATAGGAACTGCCCATATATTGGCTGACACATAAAGAGAAAATAAACACTTATAATAAATATACCGGTAATATAAAATTCAATAACATATAATATTGTGCTGTAAAGGTTTAGTTTACCTTTACACCAGCTGTAAGTATGTTATAGAATTACCTATCCTTAGCAGCTTTTCAATTGGCAGGGATAGAACTAGGGGTAGGCAGAAGAGGCACCAGCCTAGGGAACAATGGTGGGGTGGGGGCAGGCAAATATCTCTTTATTCGCCTAACCCTAGTTCCCGGCCCTTTCCCCCCCACCAAATCAACCCCCTTCAGCGGCCCCAGCAACCCTGCCCACGTGTGTGTGTGTGTACACCTGTGCACGTGCACACAGAGGGTGGGGCGGGCCAAGCTAGCTGGGTTGCCATTTGGTCTATGATTGTTATATCAGTTATCTTTCTATTCAGGCCCCTCCCTCCCCTTTTTCCTCCCTTCCAATCTTCAACTGCCTGGTTGCTAGGATAAGTTTGACACTAGCAACCAGACATTTGCAACTGCAAACTAGAGAACTGTCAAACAAACAAACAAAAAAATACAGTAGAACCATAATTTTACGACTTGCAATGGAAATAGAAAAAATGGTGTAAAATCAGCATTATGAATTGGTGGGACCACAAAAACAAAAATCAGGGTATGTAAAATTGAGGTATCACTGTAATTCAGAAACTACAAGAAATACTAAAAGACCAACTGCAAAGTGTTTCAGAAGTGAATCTAAAGGGGAACTATTGCTTTACCATAGACAGATTTATAAACATACTCACTTGCACATATGGTGCCGGTGTTGCTGAGGCAGGTGTTAGCGCTGGAGCACAATGTGGTGCTGTTAAAGCAGGTGACTGGGTCTGAAAAAGGAATATTACAGTTTTATTGAGAAACAGGCAAGTTCAGTTTATACAGAGGCCTCGGTGACTGACAGGGATCCATTTGCAGTAACAAACAGGATTTGTGGGCAGGCCAAAAAATGCTCAGAATGGAACATTGGGAAGAATTTTTGAATAATGATAAATCTCGCCTCTTTATGTTAAGGCATTAGTACTCACCGATACATTGTTGGCCGGGGTTATATGAAGAATATGAACTAGAGCGACACTTCTGTTTAACGTTAATGATACAAGTTTGGGTTCAGATTTCATCATTATATTCAGTCAAAACTTTTGTGGTGGATTTTTACTTATCACAATACTTAACAATAGCTTGGGTGGCAGTCTCAACATGTTGGGTTGCATTAGTACTCACCGATACATTGTTGGCCGGGGTTAGAAGAGTTTCCATCTTGTATCCCGGGGTAGCACTGGCACTGATAACTCCCTATGGTGTTGGTGCAGTTGGCTAGGGATGAGCAAGGGCTGGTACTGGCGGCACACTCATTTATATCTGCAAATGGAAAGAGCAAAAAGGTTGTGCTATAATCTTTATGGGACCATAGTAACATGTATTAACCCTATAAGGTCAGAGGAAGGTGTAAGGTAGGTAGGTTGATTTTAAATACCCCTCCCTTTCAACAACCAATCATTTCTTCTCACCTGTGCAGTTTGTTCCTGGAACACTGGGATTGGTGTCAGTAAACCCAGACAGGCACTGGCAGCTGGCAGTTCCATTGATGGAAGTACAGGAGGCATATACAGAACATGGGTTTACTGAAGGATCACAAGGATTTTGCACTGTAGGGAGAGAGATAGTAACAATATTAGAACTGGTAAGAGAGAAAATGCCTGTAATAACCTCTGTCTATAATAAAGATACCTAACTCTTAAATGTTCCTGTGTATTAAAGACACAACAGGGGGCAGGAATGGTCTTTGGAGAAAGTGGTTGAGGTACTGGAAAGATCAGGAATGTGAACCAGTAAGAACTGGTGGGAAGAGAACAGAGTAGGGGTGTCACCTAATGTATCACAATTATCCAACGGGGTTTATCTTATAATGTTGCATTCACTGTAATGGAAGAAGGACCAATGGGTGGGAGCAGCATAAAAGTAGATCAGGTTGAGATATGGCATGAATGCTTATTTGCTCTAAGACCTGCCTGGCAGCAATTTAAAGTGGCATTTAGGGCAAATAATTATTTGTCATTCCAAAAACACCAATGAGGAAACAAAGATATATTTTTCCCTTAGAAATGTGTTAGCTTGCATCGCAGAAGAACCCAACACAGGCTGATGGGACTTGAGTCTGGCCCACATTAAGAAGGGCTTTACTCTCTCCCCTTAACAGAAACCATATTTCTTAAAGCAGCCACACTATGGGGCCCATTTACTTACTCACGAATGGGCCGAATGCGTCCGATTGCGTTTTTTTCGTAATGATCGGTATTTTGCGATTTTTTTCGGAAAATTATTGCGACTTTTTCGATTTTTGCGGAAAAACGCGAGTTTTTCGTAGCCATTCCGAAAGTTGCGATTTTTTCGTAGCGTTAAAACTTGCGCAAAAAGTTGCGATTTTTTCGTAGTGTTAAAACTTGCGCAAAACGTCGCGCCTTTTAAGTTTTAACGCTACGAAAAAAGCGCAACTTTTCGCGCAAGTTTCAACGCTACGAAAAAATCGCAACTTTCGGAATGGCTACGAAAAACTCGCGTTTTTTCGCGCAAATCGTATTGGTAACGAAAAAGTCGCGATAATTTCCGAAAAGTCGTAAAGGCACCGAAAAAATCGCAAAAAATACGAAAAAGTCGCAAAATGTTCGTTTTCCAATCGGAATTTTTCCAATTCGGTCGGAATTCGTTTCTTAGTAAATCAGCCCCTATGAGTAGTAAAGCTGATGTGTGGAACTTACACAGGTTTGTAATGTTACTGGATAGCAGGGCCTTTGTTACATTGGTGAGAGCGGCCTGGATCACGCTGGCATTAAGGGTGGATGATTGCGTTGTGGACATAAAGTAGGCGATGACGCTTCCCGGCCTGAAGCCAACCACGGTGATATTGAATGTGCTGTCACTCAGCTGCACTCTCATTGCACTTACCACCTGTACAATGATAAACACACATGTACCCAGGGATCATACAGGGATAACACATGGCATTTCTTTCTACTCTATCGTGGTCTCCCAGCATGCACTAATAATGATCTGATCTTCTATCCAGCCTCTCCTCAACTTGGCATTTAATCTCTGATAATGGGGGCAACCATAACCGGCTGAGGGTACACTTGTTGTTAGTGTTATTTTATATTACTTATTTTTTGTTCAGTCCCATTCCTGTTCATCCTTCATTCTAATCGTCATTCTAATCACTGCTTTGTTGCTATGGTCAGTGAATCTGATGGAGATCTGGAGAACATTACACTATTGCAAACTGCCTTACACTGGTATTGTTTGACATTACACTACGGGCTACGGCACGCTGGTAGTTACAATATCTGCCACCCACAACAGATCACTTAGCACTGACTGAGATGGGAAGTGGTATCACGATTATTGAACAAAAACATGTATCGTTTTTAATACCCATGTAAATTTCCAATAGAAATCAATCCATTGGGGGTAGGCATTCCTCTAAACAGTCAATCCAATATCTACACCCGCACATTACTGAAGTATAAATACAAATCTATTGCAGTGTATTTGATTCCAATGAACTAGGGATAAATGATTTTCTTACCCCCCCTGTGAACTGGGCTGATAGGTTGGCGTAGGCGGCGCTGGACCGGTTGTACAGGTCTGTAGTGAAGGTCCAACTGTTGAACTTGATGGCGGAAGGAACTGCTAATTTATCTGAAAAAGAGAATTTTGTTTGAGTCATTATTTTTAAACAAAAGGACCATGTTAGTAAGCAGACATTTCTCATATAAGGGTTGCTATGATTAGACAAAATAACTGACATTTCCCATATGGCAGTATTAATGGCTAATTTGCCCCATTACTATGATATTAAATGAACAGTAACACCAAACAATGAAAGTGTATCAAAGTAATATATATACTTTCCCAATACCGGCACCCACCAGTCCAAGAAATATAAGCCGGGTGCTGACCAACAATTCACATCCAGTCCACAGAGAGCACTCACTGCATGAATGTCCATAGAAAAAATCTTTTATTCAGACATAATATCTACGCGTTTCGATCCACGTGGGATCGTCATCCTGATGACAATCCCATGTGGATCAAAACGTGTAGATATTATATCTGAATTAAACATTTTTTCTATGGACATTCATGCAGTGAGTGCTCTATATATATATATAATGTACTATTGGCCTGCACTGGTAAATTGTGTGTTTGCTAGTGATGATATAACTACTATAGTTAAACACTGCTGCTGTGTAGCCATTCAAGCTGGAAAAAGCAAAAAAGGCACAGGTTACATAGCAGATAATAGATAAGTTGCATAGATTGCATTGTATTCTACAGAGCTTATCTGTTCTCTGCTATGTAGTCCTTTTTTCCTTTTCCAGCTTGAATGGCTGCCCAGCAGCTACACAGCAGCTTATTTATATAAACTATAAACTCTGGGTAGAACAGACAGTAGCCATGTATTCTATGTATATTTAACAAAACATAAAAAGAAAGTAGGGGAGTGCGTAATCCAGGAGATTTAGTTTGGGATTTTGCCAAGGTTTGAATTCAGCGGAATCCTTTTGGTTTGGATTTAGTTCGGCGGAACACTTACACGGTTGTTTAGGACCCTTTTACACAAAGGTTTCACAGAATCAATTGGCGCTACTACTGCCATTCAGCAAATGTAATGACGCCTGGCACAATCATAGGGGGGTGCAGGGACCTAAATAATCCCGTCATGTTCATGTTTAAAGCTCTGTATCATTTTTCGTTCACAGATGTTGTTTTTTTATGTTTTTTTAAAAGAAAGTAAACACTAAGGGGCACATTTACTAATCCACGAACGTCCGAAAAGCGTCCAAATGCGTTTTTTTTTTCCATAATGATCGGTATTTTTCGAGCGCTCAATACGAAACAATCGCGACAATTCGCGAAAGTCGTAATGGCTATGCAAAAGTCGTGACAATTCGCGCAAGTCATAACGGCAACGAAAAAGTCACGACGGTGATGAAAAATCGCAAAAAACACGAAAAAGTCGCAAAATGTTCATTTCCAATGCGATTTTTTCCCATTCGGATTCGTGGATTAGTAAATCAGCCCCTAAGAGGGGCATTTATTTGTGGATTAGAGTTCTTTGAAACCACGACTAAACTCATTTCCACAAAAAACACAAATGTCTAATCATTTATCGCATGAAAAATGCAACTTTCTCATATTGTTGCACAAATGAAAGCGACAAGAAAACCCCCAAAACGTCTAAAAACCATGAAGCAAAGAAAGATTATCCAGTTGTAAAAAAAGACAGCTGCCATTGAGTTCTACACGATTTCTCTTTTCTACTTTTGTACGGCATATTTTTTCTTTCGGATTTGTCACCGTTTTTCCACATAATACATCGCATAAAAATTGTATTTTTTCTCTGCAACAAAATCTTATCTTTGAGCAAAAAATACAAATCTCAGAAAAAAACCACAACCTTTAGTAAATGCCCCCCTAATAGTACAATGATATATAGGCTATTTTGCCTTACACATACACACGTTTATTAATACTCACTTGCACATATGGCGGCTTTGGAGTCGAGGCAGGTGGTATTCTGGGAGCAGAATGTGGCGCTGTTAAAGCAAACGGCTGGGTCTGCAAATGAAACATTTCAGGTTTAGGAGGAACCGACACCCTGATTTCAGGATTTACAGAACCTTTAGGGACTGACATTTAAGCTCTACTTAACTGAAATTGGGCAGATCTCGATCGGGCAGGTATGAAAATCGGACCGGTGGCCGCATCGGCTCATTGATGCGGTCCCCGAACCGACGGATGCCTATACCCGTCATTTTAATTTGATTGTTTGGACCCAGGGTCTAACGACCGAATTAGCCCGATATCGCCCACCCGTAGGTGGGGATATCGGGAGAAGATCCGCTCGCTTGGCGACCTCGCCAAGCGAGCGAATCTTAGCGTGTATGCCCAGCTTTAGCTGCACCTCTGTTCATTCCTCTATGTTGTTTTTTAAAGTGTTATATAAAGCTAAAGTTGGCCATAAATGGTTCAGTTTTGCCTGTTGATTCTGCCACAGTTAACAAAAATACAGCCTCCCTGACCAATATCTGGTTGGTGTTTAGACAAAAAATTGTCATTGTGTGAGGACCTCTCCACGATCGCTAGCCCAGAGGCCAAATGATCAGATCAGACTTACCTGGCTCACCACCTTGAGCACCTTGAGCAGATCTGTCAGTGCACCTTTAACTTTTGCAGAATATGAACTAGAGCGACACTTCTGTTTAACGTTAATGATACAAGTTTGGGTTCAGATTTCATCATTATATTCAGTCAAAACTTTTGTGGTGGATTTTTACCTATCACAATACTTAACAATAGCTTGGGTGGCAGTCTCAACATGTTGGGTTGCATTAGTACTCACCGATACATTGTTGGCCGGGGTTAGAAGGGTTTCCATCTTGTATCCCGGGGTAGCACTGGCACTGATAACTCCCTATGGTGTTGGTGCAGTTGGCTAGGGATGAGCAAGGGCTGGTACTGGCGGCACACTCATTTATATCTGCAAATGGAAAGAGCAAAAAGGTTGTGCTATAATCTTTATGGGACCATAGTAACATGTATTAACCCTATAAGGTCAGAGGAAGGTGTAAGGTAGGTAGGTTGATTTGAAATACCCCTCCCTTTAAACATGCAATCATTTCCTCTTACCTGTGCAGGTTGTTCCTGGAACACTGGGATTGGTGTCATTAAACCCAGACAGGCACTGGCACTGATAACTCCCTATGGTGTTGGTGCAGTTGGCTAGGGATGAGCAAGGGCTGGTACTGGCGGCACACTCATTTATATCTGCAAATGGAAGGAAAGGAATACTTTGGGAGCTATGGTAACAATGAGGTTGTGCTATAATCCCTATAACCACCTAAAACTATGAAGCCAAAAGATATTAGGGGTATTATAAAATACATATGCACAGGGCTAGGCCAAGCTAGGAAGCCCAGCCAACCACCTCCTAAATGCCACTCCCATTTTACAAAATTTGGCAGGTTATGTAAAGTTTGAACAAATTTCTGAGGGTTTTGGGATCTGAAGGTGAAATTACCCTTTAAACTGCCAGTCTCAGTTCCCCCAAGAGACCCGTTTGGCTTATTAGTTACAGTTGTATCTCAGTGCAGGGGGTGAGTATTCTGGGCTCTGACAAAACCCTGCTAATTTAATTAAGTTTGAGAAAATGTGTATGTTGTTTTGGTGTTCAGTGCAGGAGATCAAAGGGAAATGAGGGACTTTTCAGTGAGAATCCGGGGCTTTAACACTTTGCCAGAGGGAGACGTAAGGTGCCTAGCACTGTAAAATTATTTGTACAATATACAAATATATTGCCTCCATTTCAAAAACCAATCATTTCCTCTTACCTACGCAGGTTCTTCCTGGAGCACTCGGACTGGTGTCATTGAACCCAGACAGGCACTGGCAGCTGGCTACTCCATTGATGGAAATACAGGAGGCATATACAGAACATGGGTTTGCTGTAGCACACACGTTTTGCACTGTGGGGAGAGAGTGTCATTGATAGAACTGGTAAGGGAAAGTCAGAAATGGATAAAATAACCTTCATAATCTTCCCTATGTATAGATGGAACTTGATGGATCTGTGTCAGTTATTATATATTCAGAGCAACACAACAGATTGGTGGAATGGGAAACATTGGGGCTGTGGCCTAATTTATATCCCCAAAGGGGATCTCTGGGGGGTACAGTATGAAGATGGGGGGGGGACTCTTACAAGTATCTGGTGCCCCTTCTGGTTTTCAAGTTCAAAACAAATTGGAACTTTAATTACCCAACGGACCAAGCTGTAGAACCGTCTGTACCTGCAAACTTGTAAGACGTCGGGTCCACGGTATAAGTGGTGCTGTTGGTGAGCGCGCTGGTGAATGCCTGTTGCACGTTGCTCACTGTCAGATTATCAGCCGTGTTTGTGGCTATGTTAAAGTCAACGATGATGCTTCCGCTCCTAATACTGGATATGAAAAGGAGCAATCTCCCAAGCATAAACAAGGCCTTCATGTCAGACGGTAGGTTATTCTTTATCTGCCAATCACACAAAAGAAAGAGGTGCTTAAAATTTGCTCTAGGACTATAAATCAATCAAATATTTGCTTAAATGATACTAGACTGGCCATAGTTTGGCTGGTATTGGGGCAGTCACTACACTTGGCCTACTGCTCTATGCATCTTGTTGCTGTGGGCCCAGAACATGCCTGCAAGCTTGGATACATATACATATAAGCTGGAGTTGCCATTTTAATTCCTGCAGGTCAGCAAACCTGGTGTTCAAAACGATAGTTCTGTGGTGGATACCCTGGCAATGGGTTTTTTTTAAAATAGTAGTTGCCACCAACCAGTCTCTCAATACAAATCTATAGTGAAGGGCTGTTCTTTACCTACAAAAAACCCATACTATAATGCCGAAGGGAAACAATGTATAAATACAAATATAAACACTGTATAAAGAGAAAGAATCTGTCTCTGTGCTCCAAACCTATTTTATCTTCATGCATACAGCATTGCCTACATTCAGCAGCACTGTATTCATAAGGGATGGGCAGAGGAAGGCATGTAGGTGTCTCCAATCTAATTTGTGTGTCATCAAGTACAGAGCTGCCTTGGGCCTACCATAGCTGCACTCTGTCATGATCTGCCATGAATAGTGATGTGCGGGTCTGGAAAAACTCCACCCAACCCTAACACACAAGACCATAACCGGTACCTGGCCTAACCTGCAAATTGCTGCCTTTGTAGGATCCCCACCCAACCCATACCTGCATCTTTCTGCTCTGTCCACTAGCCTTAGGTTCCAAGACAGGAAACTTTATGAGCAGAGGAAGACTGTACTTGCCCATTATGACCCAACCCTAACCCTAACCCTCAATGATCCCCCGAATTTCACCCCTAACCTGCCTGACCTAGGGGTAAACCCGCAGGCCCTGTGGGTTACAGGTCAACCCGTACATCACTAGTGCAGAGCAGTCACATCCAGAACAGAAGTGAATAACTAGGGGCTGTGCTTTTGCCCCCCTTAGTGCTCTTGTGCTTTTGTTCATGGTCTAAGTAAATAAATAGTGATGAGCGAATCTGTCCTGTTTCGCTTTGCCGAAAAATTTGCGAATCTTTCAAGAGATTTGCGGAATGGCAAAAAATTCACGAAACGGCAAAAATGTTGTGCGTAAAAAAAATTTGTCACCCGCGACTATACGTTTGACGCCGCAACTAATTTTTTGACGTGTGACTATTTATTTTGATACTGTGATTATTCTTTGATGCTCGCGACTATTCTTTTGACGCGCGACTATTTATTTTGACCCCGCAACTATTCTTTTGGCGCCTCCGACTATTTATTTTGACACCGCGACTATTCTTTTGACACCCGTGACTATTTATTTTGATACTGTGATTATTCTTTGATGCTCGCGACTATTCTTTTGACGCGCGACTATTTATTTTGACCCCGCAACTATTCTTTTGGCGCCTGCGACTATTTATTTTGACACCGCGACTATTCTTTTGACACCCGTGACTATTTATTTTGATGTGCCCGAGACAATTCTTTTGACAATTCTTTTAGACGGGTGGCGAATTTTTTCATCCGTTCGCGAAACAAACGAGGAAATTCGCCACAAATCCATGCCTGGCGAAACATTTCGCCCATCACGATAAATTAAACCCTTGTGTTTTTTTCTACTGAAAAACCGTGAATAACATCAGTTACCAGCATATGATGAATAGAGATATACATCTGCCCTATAGAAAGTAGGTAACTTAGTGCAGATACAAAACTGCTGTGAGTTATTGAACTAGTGCAAACCGTGCCCCTTGTACTGCCCAATGGGGGTCTCTGCTACTCACATCTGCTATGAAGCTGGCTGCAAAGGTTTGGTATGCTGCGCTGCTTGGGTTACCGAGGTCGGCAGTATATACAGTATTTACTATCCGGGCTTCTGCAGAAAATAATCTTCCAGCTGCAAATAAACAAGGAAAAGTCTGGTGAGTAACAAACACAGATTCTATTGTTATTATTATATGAGGACAATTGGGGATAAATACCCAGACCAGCAGGATTATATTACCCATCCCTTTGCTACACAATATGCACTGTTGTGGGATGTAGGGCACAGGGGGCTGGGTACAGAAATTATATTATATATATTTCCAACAACTTTGGTTTTCCTTGGATACCAAAGAGCCACTTTAGCCTCAGTAAGAGCACTGATGTTGTGTGTGTGTGTTTTAAAAAAAATTTGATTTAGTACCAGAAGAACCATACCTGTAGTAACACTGCTTGTAGTATCTGCTCTGTTCGGACAAGACAGTTGCTTTACGGTGATGTTGTACTGACTGGCAGGGAATAGACTGGAAAATGTGACTGTTGAACCAGAAGTTGTTTTCATGGTTACAGCAGAGTTGCTCTGTGACAGTGTCACATTGAACTGAGCTCCTGAGGGTCCATTTTGACCAATAGGCATGATCTGGATTTGATCGCTAGACACTTGGACCAACTGAATCGATACAGTTGCTTGTGCTGCAAATAAAATATATGCATTAGAACTCAATGGCAAGCAGTGTTAAAAGTTACATTAGGGTATGATTGTATATGTTAGCGACTCACCACATGCTGATATAGTAGTGGTGCTTGTAGTTTGAGCTGTGGTGGTGGTTGTGGAAGAAAGAGTAGGACAAATGCACACTGGAGTTGGACTACTGGTTACTGCCTGTGATGTTGTTGTGGATGATGAAGCAGTAGATGTTGTCGTGCTTGCAGTTGTGGGGACAGTTGTAGTAGTGCTTGTAGGTTGAGTTGTAGTAATCAGTACTGTGGTAGTTGTGGATGAGGGAGCAGCGGATGAAGTATTTGTGGTGACACTAGTTGTGGTGCTTGTAGATTGAGTTGTAGAAGTTGTTGTGGATGAGGGGGCAGTGGATGCTGTAGTGCTTGCAGTTGTTGGGATGGTAGTTGTGGTGCTTGTAGATTGAGTTGTAGAAGTTGTTGTGGATGAGGGGGCAGTTAATGATGTAGTGCTTACAGTTGTTGGGATGGTAGTTGTGGTGCTTGTAGATTGAGTTGTAGAAGTTGTTGTGGATGAGGGGGCAGTGGATGCTGTAGTGCTTGCAGTTGTTGGGATGGTAGTTGTGGTGCTTGTAGGTTGAGCTGTGGAAGTTAAAGCTGTAGTAGTTGCTGTGGATGAGGCGGCAGTTAATGATGTAGTGCTTACAGTTGTTGGGATTGTAATAGTGGTGCTTGTAGGTTGAGTTGTAGTAGCTGCAGAAGTAGTTGTGGATGAGGGAGCAGCAGATGAAGTATTTGTGGTGACATTAGTTGTGGTGCTTGTAGATTGAGTTGTAGAAGTTAAAGCTGTAGCTGATGCTGATGAGGGGGAAGTTGATGATGTAGTGAATGCAGTTGTCTGGATGGTAGTAGTAGTGCTTGTAAGTTGAGAAGTGGCTGCAGTAGTTGTTGTGGATGAGGGAGCAGCAGATGAAGTATTTGTGGTGACATTAGTTGTGGTGCTTGTAGATTGAGTTGTAGAAGTTAAAGCTGTAGTAGTTGCTGTGGATGAGGGGACAGTGGATGCTGTAGTGCTTACAGTTGTCGGTATGGTAGTAGTAGTGCTTGTAGGTTGAGTAGTGCCTGCAGTAGTTATTGTGGATGAAGGAGCAGCAGATGAAGTATTTGTGGGGACATTAGTTGTAGTGCTTGTAGTTTGAGTTGTAGAAGTTAAATCTGTAGTAGCTGCTGTGGATGAGGGGGCAGTGGATGCTGTAGTGCTTACAGTTGTCGGTATGGTAGTAGTAGTGCTTGTAGTTTGAGTAGTGCCTGCAGTAGTTGTTGTGGATGAGGGAGCAGCAGATGAAGTATTTGTGGTGACATTAGTTGTGGTGCTTGTAGATTGAGTTGTAGAGGTTACAGCTGTAGTAGTTGCTGTGGATGAGGGGGCAGTAGATGCTGTAGTGCTTACAGTTGTTGGTATGGTAGTAGTAGTGCTTGTAGGTTGAGTAGTGCCTGCAGTAGTTGTTGTGGATGAGGGAGCAGCAGATGAAGTATTTGTGGTGACATTAGTTGTGGTGCTTGTAAATTGAGTTGTAGAAGTTAAAGCTGTAGTAGTTTCTGTGGATGAGGGGGTAGTGGATGCTGTAGTGCTTACAGTTGTCGGTATGGTAGTAGTGATGCTTGTAGGTTGAGTAGTGGCTGCAGTAGTTGTTGTTGATGAGGGAGCAGCAGATGAAGTATTTGTGGTGACATTAGTTGTGGTGCTTGTAAATTGAGTTGTAGAAATTAAAGCTGTAGTAGTTTCTGTGGATGAGGGGGTAGTGGATGCTGTAGTGCTTACAGTTGTCGGTATGGTAGTAGTGATGCTTGTAGGTTGAGTAGTGGCTGCAGTAGTTGTTGTTGATGAGGGAGCAGCAGATGAAGTATTTGTGGTGACATTAGTTGTGGTGCTTGTAGATTGAGATGTAGAAGTTAAAGCTGTAGTAGTTGTTGTGGATGAGGGGGCAGTGGATGCTGTAGTGCTTACAGTTGTCGGTATGGTAGTAGTGATGCTTGTAGGTTGAGTAGTGGCTGCAGTAGTTGTTGTTGATGAGGGAGCAGCAGATGAAGTATTTGTTGTAGAAGTTAAAGCTGTAGTAATTGCTGTGGATGAGGGGGCAGAGGATGCTGTAGTGCTTACAGTTGTCGGTATGGTAGTAGTAGTGCTTGTAGGTTGAGTAGTGGCTGCAGAAGTTAATGTGGATGAGGGAGCAGCAGATGAAGTATTTGTGGTGACATTAGTTGTGGTGCTTGTAGATTGAGTCGTAGAAGATAAAGCTGAAGTTGTTGAGGATGAGGGAGCAGCAGATGAAGTATTTGTGGTGATATTAGTTGTAGTGCTTGTAGTTTGAGTTGTAGAAGTTAAATCTGTAGTAGCTGCTGTGGATGAGGGGGTAGTGGATGCTGTAGTGCTTACAGTTGTCGGTATGGTAGTAGTAGTGCTTGTAGGTTGAGTAGTGCCTGCAGTAGTTGTTGTGGATGCGGGAGCAGCAGATGAAGTATTTGTGGTGACATTAGTTGTGGTGCTTGTAAATTGAGTTGTATAAGTTAAAGCTATAGTAGTTTCTGTGGATGAGGGGGTAGTGGATGCTGTAGTGCTTACAGTTGTCGGTATGGTAGTAGTGATGCTTGTAGGTTGAGTAGTGGCTGCAGTAGTTGTTGTTGATGAGGGAGCAGCAGATGAAGTATTTGTGGTGACATTAGTTGTGGTGCTTGTAGATTGAGTTGTAGAAGTTAAAGCTGTAGTAGTTGTGGATGAGGGGGCAGTAGATGCTGTAGTGCTTACAGTTGTTGGGGTGGGAGTAGTAGTGCTTGTAGGTTGAGTTGTACTTGTTAAAGCTGTAGTAGTTGCTGTGGATGAGGGGGCAGTGGATGCTGTAGTGCTTACAGTTGTTGGGATGGTAGTTGTGGTGCTTGTAGGTTGAGTTGTAGAAGTTAAAGCTGTAGTAGTTGTGGATGAGGGGGCAGTTGATGCTGTAGTGCTTACAGTTGTTGGAATGGTAGTAGTGGTGCTGGTAGGTTGAGTTGTAGTAGCTGCAGTGGTTGTTGTTGATGATGGAGTAGCAGATGAAGTAGTTGTGGTGCTGGTAGGTTGAGTTGTACTAGTCAAAACTGTGGTAATTGTTACTGAAGTAGAACATATGCACACTGGGCCATACTGTGCCATACTAATATCTAGAATACAGAAAAAAGGCATAGTTAGAAACACTGGCTATTGTAGCAATGGATCATATATTTCACTGCACCATTTTTTTTACAATATAAATCAATAAACAATTCTCTAAAGCATAGCTACCATAACCTACCACACCTCGTTAGGGAACAGAGGCGGAGACAGGCCGCCATGATGCTTTGTACACACTACCCTATGGCCTGTGATGCCTCGCGAGGCACAGACTGCAGCCGGGCCCCAGAGAGAAGTGATCCATGCATGAGCAGAGATATTGGTATTACTGAATGGAACCAACAGAAGCAAAGCCGTGACAGAATCTTCTCTACTGTACCCCACCCTTTGCCTTTTCATGCGTATGGGTTTTAGTGCAATAGTAAGTGAGCGTCTAACAGATGCCATTTCACAAAGTAAAAACTAAAAAATAGGAATTAAAATAGTTTCAACTCTCTGCCTTTTTGTGTGTTAATCACGGCAACTTACCTGTATCTGCAAAGAGCTAAAGGGTTCAGTAAATACAACATAGATACCTACACAATGTATTTCTTCTCTATGTAAAATAGGCAATTACTAAACCCTTGCAGGCTAACCTAAAGTCATATATGGTACAGGTATGATTCCCTCTTCTCTGTAATAATAAAACAGTACCTGTACTCAATCCCAACTAAGATATAATTACCCCTTATTGGGGGCAGAACAGCCCTATTGGGTTTATTTAATGGTTAAATGATTCCCTTTTCTCTGTAATAATAAAACAGTACCTGTACTTGATCCCAACTAAGATATAATTACCCCTTATTGGGGGCAGAACAGCCCTATTGGGTTTATTTAATGGTTAAATGATTCCCTTTTCTCTGTAATAATAAAACAGTACCTGTACTTGATCCCAACTAAGATATAATTACCCCTTATTGGGGCAGAACAGCCCTATTGGGTTTATTTAATGGTTAAATGATTCCCTTTTCTCTGTAATAATAAAACAGTACCTGTACTTGATCCCAACTAAGATATAATTACCCCTTATTGGGGCAGAACAGCCCTATTGGGTTTATTTAATGGTTAAATGATTCCCTTTTCTCTGTAATAATAAAACAGTACCTGTACTTGATCCCAACTAAGATATAATTACCCCTTATTGGGGCAGAACAGCCCTATTGGGTTTATTTAATGGTTAAATGATTCCCTTTTCTCTGTAATAATAAAACAGTACCTGTACTTGAACCCAACTAAGATATAATTACCCCTTATTGGGGGCAGAACAGCCCTGTTGGGTTTATTTAATGGTTAAATGATTCCCTTTTCTCTGTAATAATAAAACAGTACCTGTACTTGATCCCAACTAAGATATAATTACCCCTTATTGGGGGCAGAACAGCCCTGTTGGGTTTATTTAATGGTTAAATGATTCCCTTTTCTCTGTAATAATAAAACAGTACCTGTACTTGATCCCAACTAAGATATAATTACCCCTTATTGGGGCAGAACAGCCCTATTGGGTTTATTTAATGGTTAAATGATTCCCTTTTCTCTGTAATAATAAAACAGTACCTGTACTTGATCCCAACTAAGATATAATTACCCCTTATTGGGGGCAGAACAGCCCTATGGGGTTTATTTAATGGTTAAATGATTCCCTTTTCTCTGTAATAATAAAACAGTACCTGTACTTGAGCCCAACTAAGATATAATTACCCCTTATTGGGGGCAGAACAGCCCTATTGGGTTTATTTCATGGTTAAATGATTCCCTTTTCTCTGTAATAATAAAACAGTACCTGTACTTGATCCCAACTAAGATATAATTACCCCTTATTGGGGCAGAACAGCCCTATTGGGTTTATTTAATGGTTAAATGATTCCCTTTTCTCTGTAATAATAAAACAGTACCTGTACTTGATCCCAACTAAGATATAATTACCCCTTATTGGGGCAGAACAGTCCTATTGGGTTTATTTCATGGTTAAATGATTCCCTTTTCTCTGTAATAATAAAACAGTACCTGTACTTGATCCCAACTAAGATATAATTACCCCTTATTGGGGCAGAACAGCCCTATTGGGTTTATTTCATGGTTAAATGATTCCCTTTTCTCTGTAATAATAAAACAGTACCTGTACTTGATCCCAACTAAGATATAATTACCCCTTATTGGGGGCAGAACAGCCCTATTGGGTTTATTTAATGGTTAAATGATTCCCTTTTCTCTGTAATAATAAAACAGTACCTGTACTTCAGCTGCCTGAATCCATACTGGGGGAAGACAATCCCATTGGGTTCCAAAAGACTTTGGAATCATTTCTTAGGGTGACAGGTCCCCTTTAAGTTCTAATTCGTCTTCAATGTATTTATCTTACCTTAAACTCTGTTTAAGCTCTATCCATATGTCTGTTGGGACAATATGATATATACACTTACCGCAGAGGGCAAACAAAGTGAATAAATAGATCCATCGTGCCATGGTTGGTTCTGCGCTTCACACCTTTAGCAGCACCTAACGTTCCTCTGGCATGCCGTTCTGCTATCTACGAGTATAAAAAGCTGTGGAATAAAAAGGAGAGGGCTCATGGACCAATCAGTGTCCTTGAATGAAAATCTTTGGCTAAACAGAAAACCTGTTGGGTTCATTTTGTGTCTGACACAAACACAAAGCCCTATAATAACTATCCACCTCCACCTTCAGAAGAACACTCTTATCAGCTATAAGCTTCTCTAAGTCACGCAAAGCTACATCATTACAAAAGGCAAAACAAACAGCTAGTACGCCCAGGGCCCCTTGTCACAATGCGCAAAATGATTGATCAGAAATAGTTCAACAACAGCAGAAAATTCCAACATGATTATACATTAGCAACAGAGATTAACAAAATGGATTCCATGCTTTTTCATCCACATCTCCTCCCATTTGGTCATCCCACACGTATATAGTGAATAATGTACCCCCTATTGTAACATATAGGGATATTATAAGTACCCGAGGAGTTTCTTATAATATATAGTGAATAAAGTACCCCCTATTGTAACATATAGGGTTATTATAAGTCCCTGAGGAGTTCCTTATAATATATAGTGAATAAAGTGCCCCCTATTGTAATATATAGGGATATTATAAGCCCCTGAGGAGTTCCTTATAATATATAGTGAATAAAGTGCCCCCTATTGTAATATATAGGGATATTATAAGCCCCTGAGGAGTTCCTTATAATATATAGTGAATAAAGTGCCCCCTATTGTAACATATAGGGATATTATAAGCCCCCGAGGAGTTCCTTATAATATATAGTGAATAATGTGCCCCCTATCGTAACATATAGGGATATTATAAGCCCCCGAGGAGTTCCTTATAATATATAGTGAATAAATACCCCCTATTGTAACATATAGGGATATTATAAGCCCCCGAGGAGTTCCTTATAATATATAGTGAATAAAGTACCCCTTATTGTAACATATAGGGATATTATAAGCCCCCGAGGAGTTCCTTATAATATATAGTGAATAAATACCCCCTATTGTAACATATAGGGATATTATAAGCCCCCGAGGAGTTCCTTATAATATATAGTGAATAAAGTACCCCCTATTGTAACATATAGGGATATTATAAGCCCCCGAGGAGTTCCTTATAATATATAGTGAATAAAGTGCCCCCTATTGTAACATATAGGGATATTATAAGTCCCCGAGGAGTTCCTTATAATATATAGTGAATAAATACCCCCTATTGTAACATATAGGGATATTATAAGCCCCCGAGGAGTTCCTTATAATATATAGTGAATAAAGTGCCCCCTATTGTAACATATAGGGATATTATAAGTCCCCGAGGAGTTCCTTATAATATATAGTGAATAAAGTGCCCCCTATTGTAACATATAGGGATATTATAAGCCCCCGAGGAGTTCCTTATAATATATAGTGAATAAAGTGCCCCCTATTGTAACATATAGGGATATTATAAGTCACTGAAGAGTTCCATGACCATATAAAAGAGGCCAAAGGCCAAGGTGACGTCTAATATCCCTATATTTTACAACAGGGGGTACTTTATTTATTATAGTATACAAGGTTTAGTGAGTCATGTGACAGAAATGACATCACTAAGCACCAATTATAACTGATAACATCACTAAGCACCATTTATAAGGATATAATTTACAATTTGGTTCCATAGGGAAATGACCCAACTGTATATTATATACAACTCCTTCTTACTCAGACCTCACCTCTGCATACTTCTTAATAGCACTTTCAGTAGCAGTACAGAGTTGCCTGTCTGGGCTCCCATTCAAATTAACAATCTCTTCCTTACCCTTCCTTACTCAAACAGGAGATGGGATCTTTCTGTGGATAAAGTTGGCCATGGCACAGAGTATTGCTGATAAGAAGAACGGTGTTGTATGATTTATCCAGGAACCAAATGGACAGGTGCCCTCAAGTCAGCAGCTTTTCCATCTAACTACTGAATGAAGTACTGAATTTGCAGCAACACAATATCAACCTTGCTATAATATAAAATGTAAGGCCATAAATCAGGGGTCCCCAACCTTTCTTACTCGTGAGCCACAGTCAAATGTATAAAGACTTGGAGAGCAACACAAGCACCATAAAAGTTCATGGAGGTGCCAAATAAGGGCTAAGATTGGCTATTAGGGGCCTCTATGCACCCTATCAGCTTACAGGGGCTTTATTTGGGAGTAAATCTTGTTTTTATTCAACCCCCAAGTCAGGAATTAAATAATAACTCCCTGGTTTGGGGGCACTGAGAGCAACATCCAAGGGGTTGGTGAGCAACATGTTGCCCCCGAGCCACTGGTTGGGGATCACTGCCATAAAGGTACCATAAAGGTTGTGACAAACTGTGATAACCAAGATTCTATGCTCCCCATTCATGAGAAGGGGTTCCGTCCTTCTTTAGATATATCCATAGCTTTCTGCTGCCGCTCCTTTACTTTACTCATACAGTATGTGCCTCAATCGTCATGTAAGTCACGTGGGGCCTCAATCTAGGTGCAACATTATGTACCTCTGAGGGCACAAACCCCACCCTCAACTGCAACTAGGGCCATTCTATTCTGTAATGCCACCTTTCTGACGCCAATTCCTCATTGATATGGAATTTGTGGTTTTATGTATTATGAAAAGTCAATAGACCAAGAAGCCGCTCACCCTCTCGTATCATAAATGATATGTGCTGTTTCCTTCGCTCTTCATGATTAAACACTCCGTGCAAGCTGCAGTTAAAAATATATCTTCTGCACTTCCTTAATGCGTTGGGGGAATTCCCCAGGTGCACCTCTCTTGGCATTCCCCTCAATGCAACAGAATAAAGATCATTGAGCACCACTCTGGGTTAAAAGGCCACAAAAACTTTATTATGGAAAAGCTGCAGACATGTATCATGTTTCTGGCATCACGCATGGGCCTAAGGCATGGGTCTAATGCATGGGACTAATGCACGTACCAACAACACCCAGCGAACAGACAACTCAACAGGGAGGAAGGAAGATGAGAACAAGACATGCTGGAACATCAAGGATCTGTGGGTAAAGAATTTATCAGACAGGGAACTCACAGAACCAGAGAAGGATGTCTTAGCCAAGAGACTAAATTTTGCGGTGGCCCCTCAGTATGTCTCAGTGGTAGACTTCATCACAGCCACAGAATCATCCATTCACAACAATAAGATACCAGTGGATGAGGCTGAAAACATCCGGTTGAAAGTATCAGCAGCCCTAGCTAATGCTAAAGCTCCCTCTTCCAACCTAAGTTTGTAGGAGAGGAGGGCCCTGACATCACTTGCCAAGGACTCAAGTGTCACTATCCTGCCAGTGGATTAAGAAAGGTGTACAGTGGTACTCAATACATCAGATTACCAGGCCAACGTGTCCACACAGTTCAACAATTCAGACACATATGAACAACTCAAGAGGGATCCAACAAGCAACTACAAGAAAAAGGTTATAGACTGCTTGCAACAAGGTCATCAGTCCAGCTTTGTACCATCACTTTTACCCAGGTGAAGCCACTCCATGCCTATATGGACTCCCAAAAATACACAAAGAAGGAGCCCCTTTGAGGCCAATTGTCAGCAGCATTACCTGTGTGGCTTATAACATCGGAAAATATGTGTCCAACTTCTTAGCTCAATTAGTTGCCAAAAAAGTACACCACATTCAGAACTCCATGGACTTTGTCAAAAAAGTGCAGGAGTTAAAGCTGGGGATCAATGATACAGTGGTGTCCTATGATATTACATCTATGTTCACATGCATACCCACTACCGAGGCAATTGGAAATGGCTGAAACAAGACACCACCCTCAGCAGCAGAACAAAGCTGAACCCAGAACAAGTTTGTTCCTTACTGGACCTATGTCTCAATACCACTTACTTCAAGCACAAGGAAGTTTTCTATAGACAAAAACATGGCTGTGCCATGGGTTCACCTGTGTTTCCAATTGTAGCGAACCTTTACGTGGAAGAAGTGGAAAAGAAAGCCCTGGACACCTTCAAGGGAACAACACCAAGTCATTGGTTCAGATATGTGGATGACACCTGGGTCAAAATTAAAGCACGCAAGGTTCCACGCGAGGTTCAGCTGCCATGGGTCCCTCCAGACTAGCACCCTCTCTCCTTTTTGTGCAAATTAGGCCCCCCACAACCAGACCCTCCAGTGCCCTGGCCCACTCCCAAATTCATCTTCATCTACCATCCTCACCTGTCCCATTCTGCACTAGACATTGCACTTTATATTCTATATAAACTATATATACTTTTGAAGGATTTTAACTCTTTGTGTTTTAGCTTGGTTGCTGACTCTTAAGGTATCATCGTTGGTTTTTGTTGACCCACTTCTCCACTTACAGAGCTAATTTACTGTTTTTCTTTGAAATAAATATTTAAAAACATATACCCCACTGATGCCTCAATTAATGTAATATGATTGGTATTTATTTTGATTATTGAAACTTAGCAGTAGCTGCTGCATTTCCCACCCTAGGCTTATACTCGAGTCAATACGTTTTTTTTAGATTTCTTAGGTAAAATTAGGTACCTCGGCTTATATTCGGATCGGCTTATACTCGAGTATATACGGTACTAGGGATTCACCGAATCCACTACTTTGCAATTTGCAAATTAAGCTATTGGAGGGTTAATTTATATTTATGTAGTTCATATGAAGAAAATGCAAGGAACAATCGAGCACACAGGTAAGAGCAAAAGGTATAACCCATATGTTTAGTTGTGCATAGCCAAACAAAACAACGTTTTCACCTTCATCAGGTGACAGTATAATCCCACATAACACCTTAAATGTGTTAACTAGTAACTCCACCCCATAGTAATTAGAATAGGTCCAAACAACTACAGCAAAGGTAAGCCTGTTTCCAAGATTACAGTAAGTAAGGGATAGTTTTTCTTCTATTTTTAAAACACTATGCTGCAATCTTTATTGTTGCACAACTATAACTCTCTTAGGTTACTTTGTGTTGCTTTTCATAGACTCTTTCCTTGAACTCATGTCTTACTACAAACTCTCTAGGATATACAGTTACCGGGTTCTTATATTGCAGATATGTTATTATGCAATCAGAATTGTAATGTTATGTCTATTGCTATGTTATGAAATGTCGTTGTATAGGTTCTTACTTTGTATAGCTTTTTACTACAAACCTCTCTAGCATATAAAGTTACTAGGATCTTATATTGTTAAAATGCTATTGTGCAATCAAATCTTTACTGTTGTACAACTATAATTCTCTTAGGTTGGTGTAGTTTGCTGTCTGAACACTAGATTTTATGCCATTATTTTCCATAAGTGGATGAAAAAACACGTAAAAAAATAAAGCCAATTGTATGCCATTTTTTTACTCAGCAAAGCCTGATGATAATAAATCTGCCCCTTAATATAAACAGAATAATTTAACCTGTCCCTGCAGCAGTTAACCATTAGGTAAATCTGAGAAGGAACAATGCATTTATTGCAAATATAATCATAAGAAGCAGGTACAGGTATTGGACCCCTAATCCGGAAACCCGTTATCCAGAAAGCTCCGAATTACAGAAAGCCTATCTCCCATAGACTCCATTTTAATCAAATAATGCAGAATTTTAAAACTGATTACCTTTTTCTCTGTAATAATAAAACAGTACCTGTACTTGATCCCAACTAAGATATAATTACCCCTTATTGGGGGCAGAACAGCCCTATTGGGTTTATTTAATGGTTAAATGATTCCCTTTTCTCTGTAATAATAAAACAGTACCTGTACTTGATCCCAACTAAGATATAATTACCCCTTATTGGGGCAGAACAGCCCTATTGGGTTTATTTAATGGTTAAATGATTCCCTTTTCTCTGTAATAATAAAACAGTACCTGTACTTGATCCCAACTAAGATATAATTACCCCTTATTGGGGGCAGAACAGCCCTATTGGGTTTATTTAATGGTTAAATGATTCCCTTTTCTCTGTAATAATAAAACAGTACCTGTACTTGATCCCAACTAAGATATAATTACCCCTTATTGGGGCAGAACAGCCCTATTGGGTTTATTTAATGGTTAAATGATTCCCTTTTCTCTGTAATAATAAAACAGTACCTGTACTTGATCCCAACTAAGATATAATTACCCCTTATTGGGGGCAGAACAGCCCTATTGGGGTAAATTAATGTTTTATTGTTTTTTTAGCAGACTTAAGGTATGGAGATCCAAATTACAAAAAGACCCGTTATCCGGAATACCCTTCGTCCCGAGCATTCTGGATAACGGGTCCTATACCTGTACAGCTAAATTCTTAATTTAAAAGGGACCTGTCACCCTAAGAAATAATTCCAAATTGTTTTCTATTGTGTTTGTCAAGTAAAATAACCTTTTCTTACCCTATAAAAATTATTTGAATCTTATTTTCTTTAGCCTTGGAATTTACAATTGCAGCAAGAAGACCATTTTGTTGACACTGTTATTAAGGAAAGCTTTGTATCTTGCCAAAATCTTGTTTCTGTGCCAGTATGGGGAGAGCTGATGCCCATGCCCATGCATTGGTTACACAATTAGATGGTGAGGAGGGAGGGGTAATGGGAGGAGGGCAGCAACATCTAAGAAGTTCTGAATTCAAAGTGAAAGTAACTGTCTGCCCCGCCCCTATGCCTTTTGTGGATGCAAACACCAAGAGGGTTAAAGGGGACCTGTCACCCAGACATAAAGAGCTGTATAATAAAAGTACTTTTCAAGTTAAACAAGAAACTCAAATTGATTTCTATATTAACACATCCAAACCCATTATAAAGGCATTTTAAAATTCAAGCTGTCAATCATATATTGCCTGCCCCACCTCTATGCCTTAGGCATAAAGGTGGGACAGACAAGTGCTTTAACTTCCATTTAAGCTCTTACTTCCCCCTCCCTCCTAACCATCTAATTGTGTAGCCAGTGCTTGGGCATCTGGCCCCCCATTCTGGAACATACACAAGATTTTAGGGTGATATAAAGCTTGCCTTAATAACAGTGCCCACAAAATGGCGCCTCCCTGTGTGCTGAGATTGTGTAATTCCAGGACTGAAGAAAACAAAATTTATATTATTTATATGGTGTAAGTGAAGTTTATTTTGCTTGACAAACACAATAGAAAAGGATTTTGAATTATTTCTTAGGGTGACAGGTCCTCTTTTAATACTGTACATCCATACCTGCCAATTTACCAACTTCCTTCCGTATTTTAGACAATAAACCTTTAACACTAGGTCTGTGGGCTTAGTATAGAATGTAGTACAGGTATGGGACCCGTAATCCGTAAACCCATTATCCAGAAATTTCCGAATTATGGAAAGGCCGTCTCCCATAGACTCTATTATAAGCAAATAATTCTAATGTTTGAAAATGATTCCCTTTTCTCTGTAATAATAAAACAGTACCTGTACTTGATCCCAACTAAGATATAATTACCCCTTATTGGGGGCAGAACAGCCCTATTGGGTTTATTTAATGGTTAAATGATTCCCTTTTCTCTGTAATAATAAAACAGTACCTGTACTTGATCCCAACTAAGATATAATTACCCCTTATTGGGGGCAGAACAGCCCTATTGGGTTTATTTAATGGTTAAATGATTCCCTTTTCTCTGTAATAATAAAACAGTACCTGTACTTGATCCCAACTAAGATATAATTACCCCTTATTGGGACAGAACAGCCCTATTGGGTTTATTTAATGGTTAAATGATTCCCTTTTCTCTGTAATAATAAAACAGTACCTGTACTTGATCCCAACTAAGATATAATTACCCCTTATTGGGGGCAGAACAGTCCTATATTATTAAATATTTAAATGATTTTTTAGCAGACTTCAGATATAGAGATCCAAATTACGGTAAGATCCCTTATCCGGAAAACACCAGGTCCCAAGCATTCTGGATAATAGGTCCCATACCTGTAGTAAAACTTCCTTCAGAAACGTCTATACCTTCATCATGAGGGATCGAGGTCAAGAGGTCACAGATATCCAATGAGCACAAGGGAAAATCATCATTAGGTACTGGGATCTTATCAAGACGTAATAAAAAATCATCAGTATCCCTCACACAAAATTGTAAGCTGCGCAGTACTTCCCGTAATGTGATATCAATGTATATAGCCAGCGGCTGTAATGTAGATCCCACATTGAAAACTAAGGGTCGCCCTGGTGAATTCACAAATTTGTTTTATGAATTTTGAATCATTCGCCTGAAGGCTTTTTAAAGGAAAAGTTCAGTGTAAAAATGAAACTGGGTAAAATAGACAGGCTGCGCAGAATAAAAAATGTTTTCAATATAGTTAGTTAGGCAAAAATGTAATCTACAAAGGCAGAGCAGATGTCCAACATAATAGCCAGAACACTATTTCCTTCTTTACAGCTTTTACAGCTGTTAGTAGTCAGTAAGCCATATGGGACATAACTGACAGTTTGCATTTGCATCTGACCTGCGTGCTCACAAACTAACTGACAGTTATGTCCCACATGCTCCCCCCCCCTAAAATCACTGACTAACTAAGAGGTTAGAGAGCTGTATAGGTGGAAGTAGTGTTCTGGCTATTATGTTGGATCTCATAAACTTAAAATAAACCCTTTGTCAAGTACAGCCACCTCAGGTGCAGATAAATCATAAGAAGATAAATTAAACACATTATTCACCTCAATTTCTGTCGTCCTTTCCTGGGTACAGGACCCCGTTTTTTTCCCCTCCTGGTTTTCTTTTGGCTGCTTGTTGTTGTCCTAAAAAAATTGTAGTGCTTTGTGATGAGGTGTATGATACAGATTCTGAATCTGATGAGCTCTGCATGCTTTTTTATACCCTGACTTCGCCTTCCTTCCTTCCATGTATATACCTCCCCTCTTTCATAATCCCACGTATCACGTCTCGCAATTTCATCTCGAGAATTTCCTGCTGCAATGTATCCATCTTTGCTTGCAATTCTGTAAGTACTGTGGTCTGTGCCTCGGGAGCTTCCTTTGCCCTGTAGTCTTCCTCGGTTGCATGAATCTGCTATCTTGTTTCCCTCAACCACGTTTGTAGTAGTTGTACGGTCAGCGCAATTAGGTCTAAGCTTCAGCAGTTCCAGATACCTTGCCATCTGTGCCATCATGAGATCTGCTGTACCTTGGCATATTCGGACAAAGCAGTTCTCAACCTGTGGGTCGGGATCCCTTTGGGGATTGAATGACCCTTTCACAGGGGTCGCCTAAGACCATCGGAAAACACATATTTCCGATGGTCTTAGGAATAATTTTATGGTTGGGGGTCACCACAACATGAGGAACTGTATTAAAGGGTCTCGGCATTAGGAAGGTTTTTTCGGAAATTTTGCCAGTGCCACGTGCAAGTTTAGGGAGACAGCGGGAGCTTAGGGAGCTAAATGCGTGGCTAAAGTCTTGGTGTAGGAAGGAAGGGTTTGGGTTCCTAGAGCACTGGGCTGACTTTTCCTTGGGGTACAATCTATACAGCCCTGACGGATTGCACCTCAATGGAAGGGGGTCTGCTGTGCTAGGGGAGAGAATGGTTAAGAGGTTGGAGGAGTGTTTAAACTAGACAAGGGGGGGGTGGGTGAGCTAGAATTCCATGGGAAAATTAGTGTAGACGGGGTAGGGGGACTAACAAAGGGTTGTGGGGGAGGAGTGAGGGGGGCATATAGTTTATCAGATAAGGAGCTTCCGTTACAAGGAAAGCAGTCTCATAATTGCCTTAGCTCTAATTCTCCCTTAGCTAATGTAAACATCAGAGGGAGAAGTAATAATCTCCGCTGCATGCTGGCTAATGCGCGTAGCTTGTCGGGTAAATTAGGGGAGCTGCAAGCTATTGCATGTATTGAAAATTATGATTTAATAGGTATCACTGAGACCTGGTGGGATGATAAATGCGACTGGGCTGCGAATTTAAATGGTTATACACTTTTTAGGAGGGACAGAGAGATTAAAAAGGGTGGAGGGGTTTGTCTTTACGTAAAGTCAGACTTAAAGCCATGTAATAAAGACATTACCAATGAAAATGTCGAATCTCTTTGGGTAGAAATTTCTGTAGGGCTGAAGGTCACAAAGAAAATGATCATTGGTGTATGCTATAAACCACCCCGTATAGATGAGGGGGATGAGGCCCAACTATTGTTGCAAATGGAGGAGGCTTCAAAACTGGGTCAAGTTGTTGTTATGGGGGACTTTAATTATCCGGACATTGACTGGAGTAATGGGGTGGCTAAGTCAGAAAAAGCTAGTAGGTTTGTAAATATGCTAAATGACAACTTTTTATTTCAGGCAGTTCAAGAACCCACTAGGAATGACTCTATTTTGGACCTGGTAATATCTAATAATACTGAACTTATCTCTAACATTTGTGTGGGTGAGCATTTGGGGAACAGTGATCACAACATGGTCTCCTTTGAGATAATGCTGCAGAGACAGCGCTATAAGGGAGTAACTAAAACGCTCAATTTTAGACGTGCAGACTTTGCCAGTATAAGGGCATCTCTGCAATGTGTCAACTGGGAAAGGCTTTTCATGGGGTTAGACACAGAAGGAAAATGGAACATCTTTAAAACATTGCTTTGTAGGTATACACAACAGTATATCCCCCTAGTAAGCAAGGAGAGGCATCGCAAAGTAAAACCTTTATCGCTGAATAACAGTGTTATTGTCGAGGTTGGTAAGAAAAAATGTGCTTTTAGGGCATTCAAGTTAGCTGGGACAGCAGAAACTTTCATCAGGTACAAGGGGGCAAATAAAGCAGCAAAAAAGCTATCAGGCAAGCTAAAATAGAGATGGAAAGGGATATTGCAGCTAGGAGTAAAAAGAATCCAAAATTATTTTTTAATTATGTGAATAGTAAAAAAATGAAGCAAGAAGGGGTGGGAACTTTATTATCACGGGGGGGTAAGTTGGTTGATGAGAACGGGGAAAAAGCTGAAATTTTGAACTCTTATTTTTCATCTGTCTATACATCTGAGGAGCCAGATAATGAAGGCTTCCCTTGTAATATGCCCAGTTCTAGTAATTTAGCTACTGACGCATGGGTCACTCGGGAGGAAATTCAAAAGAGACTTGAACATGTAAAGGTAAACAAAGGTCCAGGGCCGGATGGGATTCATCCCAGGGTATTAAATGAGCTGAGCGCTGTGATTGCCAAGCCTCTTCACTTAATTTTTCAGGATTCATTGAGGTCTGGCATGGTGCCAAGAGACTGGCGGATTGCTAATGTGGTGCCGTTATTTAAAAAGGGATCCCGTTCTCAGCCTGAAAACTATAGGCCTGTTAGTCTGACATCAGTAGTAGGAAAACTTTTGGAAGGGGTAATAAGGGATAGGGTACTTGAATACATTGCAGTTCACAATACTATTAGTTTGTGCCAGCATGGTTTTATGCGTAACAGATCTTGCCAGACTAATTTAGTCGCCTTTTATGAGGAGGTGAGTAGGAACCTTGATGCTGGAATGGCAGTTGATGTCATCTACTTGGACTTTGCTAAAGCGTTTGATACAGTACCTCACAGAAGGTTAATGATCAAATTAAGGAATATTGGCCTAGCCCTAGAACATAATATTTGTAATTGGATAGAGAACTGGCTGAAGGATAGAGTACAAAGAGTGGTTGTAAATGGAACATTTTCTAATTGGGCCAGTGTGGTTAGTGGGTACCGCAGGGGTCAGTCCTTGGGCCTTTGCTGTTTAACTTGTTTATTAATGACCTGGAGGTGGGCATAGACAGTACTGTTTCTATTTTTGCTGATGACACTAAATTGTGCAAAACTATAAGTTCCATGCAGGATGTGCCGCTTTGCAGAGCGATTTGACAAAATTAGATAACTGGGCAGGAAACTGGAAAATGAGGTTCAATGTTGATAAGTGCAAAGTTATGCACTTTGGTAGAAATAATATAAACGCAAACTATCTACTGAATGGTAGTGTGTTGGGGGTATCCTTAATGGAGAAGGATCTGGGGGTTTTTGTTGATAACAAGTTGTCTAATGCCAGGCAGTGTCATTCTGTGGCTACTAAAGCAAATAAAGTGCTGCCTTGTATAAAAAAGGGCATTGACTCAAGGGATGAGAACATAATTTTGCCCCTTTATAGGTCCCTGGTAAGGCCTCACCTTGAGTATGCAGTGCAGTTTTGGGCTCCAGTCCTTAAGAAGGATATTAATGAGCTGGAGAAAGTGCAGAGACTGCAACTAAACTGGTAAAGGGGATGGAAGATTTAAGCTATGAGGTGAGACTGTCGAGGTTGGGGTTGTTTTCTCTGGAAAAGAGGCGCTTGCGAGGGGACATGATTACTCTGTACAAGTACATTAGAGGGGATTATAGGCAGTTGGGGGATGTTCTTTTTTCCCATAAAAACAATCAGCGCACCAGAGGTCACCCCTTTAGATTAGAGGAAAGGAGCTTCCATTTGAAGCAGCGTAGGTGGTTTTTCACGGTGAGGGCAGTGAGGGGGTTGGGGAATGCCCTTCCTAGTGATGTGGTAATGGCAGACTCTGTTAATACCTATAAGAGGGGCCTGGATGAGTTCTTGATCAATTAGAATATCCAAGGCTATTGTGATACTAATATCTACAGTTAGTACTAGTGGTTGTATATATAGTGTATGTATGTGAGTGTATTGATTGGTAGGTGTGGGTTAAGTGTGCTGGGTTTACTTGGATGGGTTGAACTTGATGGACACTGGTCTTTTTTCAACCCTATGTAACTATGTAACTATGTAACTATGTAAGGTTGAGAACCACTGATGTAGACGAATATAGCATCCATTTTACCTTCCTCCTCTTGAGTTTCCCCAAGTTGCGCAATATTTCGGGGGCCACTTATTGGTGTCAGTGAAGGTAAAGTCTGTGCTGATTTTAATATCCTTTTCCTCTCTGCTTCAGTATAGCCAAAAGTATTGGCTCGCTGGTCAGAGGATGCAGAGATATGCGCAAATGACATAGCAGTGGAGGCTCACATGAAGGTGCAATATGTGCAGCCATTACTGGAACCAAAAAAAGTGCATACGCACACCTGTCCTCTCAACCCGGTGCTAAAAGTGTATAGGGGGGTGGCACCCCCACTAAATGGCCATACAAGGAATAGTGATGAGCGAATCTGTCCCATTTTGCTTCACCATAAAATTTGTGAATCCTGGATTCTATGCTAAGTACCCTAGGCATGATTGTACCATGATACCCCAGCCAGGTCTGAAACAACCTCATGTTATCTGCCACAGGAACACCTAGGGGCACATTGCCACAGGAACACCTAGGGGCACATTGCCACAGGAACACCTAGGGGCACATTGCCACAGGAACACCTAGGGGCACATTGCCACAGGAACACCTAGGGGCACATTGCCACAGGAACACCTAGGGGCACATTGCCACAGGAACACCTAGGGGCACATTGCCACAGGAACACCTAGGGGCACATTGCCACAGGAACACCTAGGGGCACATTGCCACAGGAACACCTAGGGGCACAAGATTCTTGCATTTTTTCATCCCAACAAAAATCATTGAAGATTCCCTGTGTTTTGTCACGTTTCTCTCCCATATAATACATATAGAACCTTAGGGTACCATTTTCACAATCTGTATTACCTACATAAACCTTAGGTAAGGATACTAAGTGATCTTTTATTTTAGCTGTGTGGTTTGCAAACATGGGTCCTACACACATCACTGGTGGGGTGAGTAACCCAGTTATCTCTAAATATGTTCCCTGCTTACTGATAGAGTTTTGATATGTATGAGTCATGTCTATTGCGACTTTATAACTTCATAATCTGTGAGATTAAGATCATTTATAGAGATAGGAAACCCACTAAAGGGATCCCCTTGTGATTTACTGGGGCATGTGAGCATATCCAGCTGTCAGTGGTCTTTAGTTGCTTTTCAACCTGCTGGTGTAAAAACCAAAAATAATTTGTTTGCCAACCCCCCCATTACTTGTATGAAGTGGTTTGGCACAAAGATAAAAACCTTTACCCAGAATAGCAAACACAGAGTGATTATTTCAATAAAGTCCTTTTTTCCTGATGATGATCCTCTTCGCCCAGAGTAGGCCCACCCTCTTGGAGTCAAAACCTTGAACTGGGACCGGTAGTTGACAGACTGGTGGGATTATTGTTACCACTCTCATCTGACTTACTCCAAGGATGCTGTGGGTAGGTTTGCTTTGGTTGCCATCTTGTCCCAATAGTATTGTTTTGACTCCAATGAGGATTGATTATATCTTAGTTGGGATCAAGTACAGGTACTGTTTTATTATTACAGAGAAAAGGGAATCATTTAACCATTAAATAAACCCAATAGGGCTGTTCTGCCCCGATAAGGGGTAATTATATCTTAGTTGGGATCAAGTACAGGTACTGTTTTATTATTACAGAGAAAAGGGAATCATTTAACCATGAAATAAACCCAATAGGGCTGTTCTGCCCCAATAAGGGGTAATTATATCTTAGGTGGGATCAAGTACAGGTACTGTTTTATTATTACAGAGAAAAGGGAATAATTTAACCATTAAATAAACCCAATAGGGCTGTTCTGCCCCGATAAGGGGTAATTATATCTTAGTTGGGATCAAGTACAGGTACTGTTTTATTATTACAGAGAAAAGGGAATCATTTAACCATTAAATAAACCCAATAGGGCTGTTCTGCCCCAATAAGGGGTAATTATATCTTAGGTGGGATCAAGTACAGGTACTGTTTTATTATTACAGAGAAAAGGGAATCATTTAACCATGAAATAAACCCAATAGGGCTGTTCTGCCCCCAATAAGGGGTAATTATATCTTAGTTGGGATCAAGTACAGGTACTGTTTTATTATTACAGAGAAAAGGGAATCATTTAACCATGAAATAAACCCAATAGGGCTGTTCTGCCCCCAATAAGGGGTAATTATATCTTAGTTGGGATCAAGTACAGGTACTTTTTTATTATTACAGAGAAAAGGGAATCATTTAACCATTAAATAAACCCAATAGGACTGTTCTGCCCCCAATAAGGGGTAATTATATCTTAGTTGGGATCAAGTACAGGTACTGTTTTATTATTACAAACAAAAAGGAAATCGTTTTAAAAATTAAAATTATTTGTTTATAATGGAGTCTATGGGAGATGGCCTTTCCGTAATTCAGAAGTTTCTGGATAATGGGTTTCCAGATAAGGGATCCCATACCAGTACCACATATCAGGGTATGGCAGCCCCTCATTTTCAGTAAAGTGTTCCCCTGTGGAACTGGGTAAGGGGAAGCTCACACTCCCCACCTTTACATATAAAAATCTAAATTGTGGGTTTAAATGGCTACAGTTCACAGACTGGATATCCCCTCTTTAGATCTCTCCAGATTTTCCAGAATAGATAAATGCAACCAAATCCCATATAAAAGTGATAGAACTAATTTTAATGGGTAAAGCCAATGATCTGCATCTGACAATAGGCAAAGGCAGAGAGAGAGCTCTTATCACTTTTACACAGTTGGCAGACCATGAATAGAACACGTGGGTTTGAACAGCTTTCATACCAAACTCACAAGGGTTAGGCACAGACAAAGACTAAACATACAAAGCAAGTTGGTCTATCCAAGGTTCTGAGAGCGGGCTACTATAGTAAAAAGGCCAGGAGAGGGCAAGAAAAAGACAAATCTTGGTCTCACCTGTGTTGGCACCAAAGGTCTCAGTATCTCCAGTATGGCTATTCTCCAATTTCCCCACCCCGGATTTTTTTTGCACCAAGCTGTTAAAGAGAGACTGTTGGACAGAACCTGCCTGTCTCTCGTTTCTTTGTGAAATCTTAAATGCAAAGGGTTAATACTGGAACACAAGTATTCGTTTCTCAGCTCAGATACAATGCTAATGTTTACTTAGCCTTTAAATTAGCTCTACTTTCTTCTCCTAGGGTGCATTGTGTGTGGGTGCAACTATTTCCGCATGTGAAACATATGGTAAATTCCCTTTATTTATAGACTGTACAGCACACGGGGCGTTCTTGTGAACAAAGGTTGCTGTGCATAATTGTATGATAAAAATATGTGGTGAATAAACACAAAAATCAGTGGCAAAAATGTACACAATTATCACTTTAACATATTCTATATCTATGTATGAATCGGCTAATTTGATGCATATTTCGCTCACCCTAAGCTTACCATAGCTTGACTGGTTTACATTGCCTTGATTTAAATTTAGAACCAAAGTTAAGACTCTCTACCACCAATAGCAAAGATACTTATTTGGTCTCCAGTGCTCAAACGGGACATGATAGAGTTAGAGAGGGTCCAGAGAAGGGCAACGAAGCTGGTAAAGGGTATGGAAAGTCTCAGTTATGGGGAAAGACTGGCCCAGTTGGGTCTGTTTACACTGGAGAAGAGGCGCTTAAGGAAGGACATGGTAACTATGTATAAATATATAAAGGGATCATATAATAACCTTTCTAATGTTTTATTTACCAGTAGGTCCTTCCAACGGGCACGAGGGCACCCACTCCATTTAGAAGAAGGGAGGTTCCGTTTAAATATTCAGAAAGGATTTGTTACTGTGAGAGCTGTGAAGTTGTGGGATCCCCTCCCCGAATCAGTTGTACTGGCTGATACATTATATAGCTTTATATAGGGGCTGGGTGGGTATTTAGCAAGTAAGGGAATAAAGGGTTATGGGAGATAGCTCTTAGTACCAGTGAGGGAATACAGGGGTAGGGGAGATAGCTCTTAGTACCAGTGAGGGAATACAGGGGTAGGGGAGATAGCTCTCAGTACAAGTGAGGGAATACAGGGGTAGGGGGGATAGCTCTCAGTACAAGTGAGGGAATACAGGGGTATGGGAGATAGCTCTCAGTACAAGTGAGGGAATACAGGGTAGGGAGATAGCTCTCAGTACAAGTGAGGAATACAGGGGTAGGGGGGGATAGCTCTCAGTACAAGTGAGGGGAATACAGGGGGTATGGGAGATAGCTCTCAGTACAAGTGAGGGAATACAGGGGTAGGGGGGATAGCTCTCAGTACAAGTGAGGGAATACAGGGGTAGGGAGATAGCTCTCAGTACAAGTGAGGGAATACAGGGGTAGGGGAGATAGCTCTCAGTACAAGTGAGGGAATACAGGGGTAGGGGGGATAGCTCTCAGTACAAGTGAGGGAATACAGGGGTAGGGGGATAGCTCTCAGTACAAGTGAGGGAATACAGGGGTAGGGGAGATAGCTCTCAGTACAAGTGAGGGAAATACAGGGGTAGGGGAGATAGCTCTTAGTACAAGTGAGGATACAGGGGTAGGGATAGCTCTCAGTACAAGTGAGGGAATACAGGGGTAGGGGAGATAGCTCTCAGTACAAGTGAGGGAATACAGGGGTATGGGAGATAGCTCTCAGTACAAGTGAGGGAATACAGGGGTAGGGGGGATAGCTCTCAGTACAAGTGAGGGAATACAGGGTTATGGGAGATAGCTCTCAGTACAAGTGAGGGAATACAGGGTATGGGGATAGCTCTCAGTACCAGTGAGGGAATACAGGGGTAGGGGGATAGCTCTCAGTACAAGTGAGGGAATACAGGGGTAGGGGGGATAGCTCTCAGTACAAGTGAGGGAATACAGGGGTAGGGATAGCTCTCAGTACAAGTGAGGGAATACAGGGGTATGGGGATAGCTCTCAGTACCAGTTGAGGGAATACAGGGGTAGGGGGGATAGCTCTCAGTACAAGTGAGGGAATACAGGGGTAGGGGGATAGCTCTCAGTACAAGTGAGGGAATACAGGGGTAGGGGATAGCTCTCAGTACCAGTGAGGGAATACAGGGGTAGGGGGATAGCTCTCAGTACAAGTGAGGGAATACAGGGGTAGGGGGGATAGCTCTCAGTACCAGTGAGGGAATACAGGGGTAGGGGGATAGCTCTCAGTACCAGTGAGGGAATACCAGGGTAGGGGGGATAGCTCTCAGTACAAGTGAGGGAAATACAGGGGTAGGGGAAGATAGCTCTCAGTACAAGTGAGGGAATACAGGGGTAGGGGAGATAGCTCTCTGCAAGTACAAGTGAGGGAATACAGGGGTAGGGGAGATAGCTCTCAAGTACAAGTGAAGGGGAATACAGGGGTAGGGGAGATAGCTCTCAGTACAAGTGAGGGAATACAGGGGTAGGGGAGATAGCTCTCAGTACAAGTGAGGGAATACAGGGGTAGGGGGGGATAGCTCTCAGTACAAGTGAGGGAATACAGGGGTAGGGGGAGATAGCTCTCAGTACAAGTGAGGGAATACAAGGGGTAGGGGAGATAGCCTCAGTACAAGTGGAGGGGAATACGGGTAGGGGGATAGCTCTCAGTACAAGTGAGGGAATACAGGGGTAGGGGGATAGCTCTCAGTACAAGTGAGGGAATACAGGGGTAGGGGGGATAGCTCTCAGTACAAGTGAGGATACAGGGGTAGGGAGATAGCTCTCAGTACAAGTGAGGGAATACAGGGGTAGGGGGATAGCTCTCAGTACAAGTGAGGAATACAGGGGTATGGGAGATAGCTCTCAGTACAAGTGAGGGAATGACCAGGGGTAGGGGAGATAGCTCTCAGTACAAGTGAGGAATACAGGAGTAGGGGAGATAGCTCTCAAGTACAAGTGAGGGAATACAGGGGGTAGGGGAGATAGCTCTCAGTACAAGTGAGGGATACAGGGGTAGGGGAGATAGCTCTCAGTACAAGTGAGGGAATACAGGGGTAGGGGAGATAGCTCTCAGTACAAGTGAGGGATACAGGGTAGGGGAGATAGCTCTGTACCAAGTGAGGGAATACAGGGGGTAGGGGGGATAGCTCTCAGACAAGTGAGGGAATACAGGGGTAGGCGGAGATTAGCTCTCAGTCAATGAGGGGAATACAGGGGTATGGAAGATAGCTCTCAGTTACAAGTGAGGGAATACCAGGGGTAGGGGGATAGCTCTCAGTAACAAAGTGGAGGGAATACAGGGTTATGGGATAGCTCTCAGTACAAGTGAGGGAATACAGGGGTAGGGGGATAGCTCTCAGTACAAGTGAGGAATACAGGGTAGGGGAGATAGCTCTCAATTACAAGTGAGGGAATAACAGGGTAGGGGAGGTTACAAGTGACGGAATACAGGGGGAGATAGAGAGTAGAATACAGGTAGAGCTTCAGTACAGTGAGGGAATACAGGGGTATGGGAGATAGTCTCAGTACAAGTGAGGGAATACAGGGGTAGGAGATAGCTCTCAGTACACAGCTGAGGAATACAGGGGTAGGGGAGATAGCTCTCAGTACAAGTGGGGAATACAGGGGTGGGGAGATAGCTCTCAGTACAAGCATGGGGAATACAGGGGTAGGGGAGATAGCTCTCATACAAGTGAGGGAAATACAGGGGTAGGTGGAATAACCTCCAGTACCAAGTGAGGGAATACAGGGGTAGGGGGATAGCATCTCAGTACAAGTGGGAATAACAGGGGTAGGGGAGATAGCTCATCAGTACAAGTGAGGGGAATACAGGGGTAGGGGAGATAGCTCTCAGTACAAGTGAGGGAATACAGGGGTAGGGGGGATAGCTCTCAGTACAAGTGAGGGAATACAGGGGTAGGGGGGATAGCTCTCATTACAAGTGAGGGAATACAGGGGTAGGGGGGATAGCTCTCAGTACAAGTGACGGGAATACAGGGGTAGGGGGGATAGCTCTCAGTACAAGTGAGGGGAATACAGGGGTAGGGGGGATAGCTCTCAGTACAAGTGAGGAATACAGGGGGTTAGGGGGGATAGCTCTCAGTACAAGTGAGGGAATACAGGGGTAGGGGGGATAGCTCTCAGTACAAGTGAGGGAATACAGGGGTAGGGGAGATAGCTCTCAGTACAAGTGAGGGAATACAGGGGTAGGGGTAGCTCTCGTACAGTGAGGGAATACAGGGTGGGGGGATAGCTCTCCAGTAACAAGTGAGGGAATACAGGGGTAGGGGAGAATAGCTCTCAGTACAAAGTGAGGATACACAGGTCAGGGGGATAGCTCTCAGTACAAGTAGAGGGAACAGGGGGTAGGGGGGATAGCTCCATTAACAAGTGAGGGATACAGGTGTAGGGGGATAGCCTCTCAGTACAATGAGGAATACAGGGTAGGGGAAGCTCTCAGTACAAGTGACGGGAATACAGGGTAGGGAGATAGCATCTCAGTACAGTGAGGAATAACAGGGGTAGGGGAGATAGCTTACAGTACAAGTGAGGGAAATACAGAGGGTAGGGGGAGTAGCTCTCAGTACAAGTGAGGAGCATACAGAGGTAGGGGGATAGCTCTCTTACAAGTATGAGGGAATTACAGGTAGGGGAGATTAGCTCTCAGTACAAGTGAGGACAATACAGGGGTAGAGGGGAAATAGCTCTCAGTACAAGTGAGGGAAATACAGGGTAGGGGGATAGACTCTCAGTACAAGTGAGGATACAGGGGGTAGGGGGCCGATGAGCTACTCAGTCAAGTGAAGGGATACGGGGTAGGGAGATTAGCTCTCAGTACCAAGTGAGGAAATTACAGGGTAGGGAGATAGCTCTCAGTCAAGTGAGGAATAGCAGCGGTAGGGGAATAGCCTCTCAGTACAAGTGGAGGGAATACAGGGGTAAGGGGGGATAGCTCTCAGTACAAGTGCAGGAGAATACAGGGTAGGGGAGATAGCTCTCAGTACCAAAAAAACAAGTGAGGAAACAGGGGTAGGGGGATGCCTCGCATACCAAGTGAGGGAATACAGGGGTAGGGGAAGATGCTCTCAGTACAAGTGAGGGGAATACGGGGTGGGGAGATAGCTCTCAGTACAAGTGAGGGAATACAGGGTACGGGGAGATAGCTCTCAGACAATGAGGGAATACAGGGGGTAGGGGGATAGCTCTCAAGTACAAGTGAGGATACAGGGTAGGGGGATAGCTCTCATTACAAGTGAGGGAAATACAGGGGTCAGGGGGGATAGCTCTCCAGTAACAAGTGACGGAATACAGCGGTCAGGAGGAGATAGCCTCTCAGTACCAAGTGAGGGAATACGGGGTAGGGGATAGCTCTCATAACAGAGGGAATACAGGGGATAGGGGAGATAGCTCTCAGTACAAGTGAGGAATACCAGCGGTAGGGAAGATAGCTCTCAGTACCAGTGAGGGACTTACAGTGGTATGGAGTAGCTCCCAGTACATGTGAGGGAATTACAGTAGTAGGGGGATAGCTCTCATTACAATGAGGATACAGGGGTAGGGAGATAGCTCTCGTACAAGTTGAGGAATAAGGGGGAGGGGGATATCTCCAGTAACAAGTGATCGTGCAATACAAGGGGTAGGGGAGACTAGCTTACCAGTACAAGGAGGGAATACAGGGTAGGGGAGATAGCTTCTCAGTTACAAGTGAGGGGATACAGGGGAGGGGGAATAGCTCTCAGTACAGTGAGGATACAGGGTGGGGGAGATAGCTCTCAGTACAAATGAGGGAATACAGGGGTGGGAGTAGCTCTCAGTTACAGTGAGGGATACAAGGCGGTAGGGAGATAAGCTCTCAGTACAAGTGAGGGCAATTGACCAGGGGAGGGGAGATTAGCTCTCAGTTAAAGTGAGGGAATACAGGAGCACGGGGGGATAGCGTCTTCCAGTACAGTGAGGGGATACAGGGGTAGGAGATTAGCTCTCATTCAGTGAGAGCAATACAGGGGTAGAGGGGGAAGCTCTCAGTTACAGTGAGGAATTACGGTAGGGGGAAGCTCTCAGTCACAAGTGAGGGAATACAGGGGTGGGAGATTAGCTCTCAGTTACAAGTGAGGATACAGGGTAGGGGGGATAGCTCTCAGGTACAAGTGAGGGAATACCAGGGTAGGGAGGATAGCTCTCAGTACAAGTGAAGGGAATACAGGGGTAGGGAGATAGCTCTCAGTACAATGAGGGAATACAGGGGTAGGCGATAGCTCTCAGTACAAGTGAGGGATACAGGTAGGGGGGATAGCTCTCAGTACAAGTTGAGGGAATACGGGGTAGGGGAGATAGCTCTCAGTAACAAGTGAGGGAAACAGGGTAGGGGGATAGCTCTCAGTTACAAGTGAGGAAACGGGGTAGGGGAGATAGCTCTCAGTGCAAGTGAGGAATTACGAGGGGTATGGGGTAGCTCTCATTACAGTGAGGGAATACAGGGGTAGGGAGATAGCTTCTCAGTACAAGGTGAGGAATTTACAGGAGAGTAGAGGGGATAGCTCTCATCTACACGTGAGGGAATACAGGGGTGGGAATAGCTCTCAGTACAAGTGAGGGGAATACAGGGGGAGGGGGGATAGCTCTCAGATACAACGTGAGTGAATACGGGGTAGGGGAGATAAAGCTCTCAGTACAAGTGAGAGGAATACAGGGTAGGAGGAGATAGCCTCCAGTACAAGTGAGGGAATACAGAGGTATGGGGATAGCTCCTCAGTACAAGTGAGTGAATACAGGTAGGGAGATAGGCTCTCAGTACCAAGCTGAGGAATACAGGGTTTAGGGGAGATAGCTCTCAGTACAAGTGAGGGAATCAGCGGAGGTAGGGGGGATAGCTCTCCAGTACAAGTGAGGGATACAGGGGATATGGAGAAGCTCTCAGTACAAGTGAGAAATTACAGGGTAGGGAGCATAGCTCCAGACAAGTGATGGGAATTGACAAGGGGTAGGAGACTAGCGGCTCGTACAAGTGAGGAATACAGGGTAGGAAAGATAGCTCTCAGTAACAAGTGAGGGCGAAACTAACAGGGGTAGGGAGATAGCTCGTCATACAAGTGAGGAATACAGGGGTAGGGGAGCATGCTCTCAGTACAGTGAGGGAATACCAGGGGGTAGGGGAGATAGCTCTCAGTACAAGTGAGGGAATACAGGAGGTAGGGGAGATAGCTCTCGAGTACAAGTGAGGAATAAGGGTAGGGGGGAAGCTTCAGTACAAGTGAGGAATACAGGTAGGGAGATACAGCTGTCAGTTACAGTGAGGAATACAGGGGTAGGGGGATTAGCTCTCCAGTTACAAGTGAGGGAATAACAGGGCTTGGGAATAGCATCTACAGTACAAGTGAGGGATACAGGGGTAGGGGAGATAGCTCTCAGTAACGAAGTGAGGGGAATACAGGGGTAGGGGATAGCTCTCAGTAACAAGTGAGGGAATACAGGGTAGGGAGATAGCTCTCAGTCAGTGGGGAACTACAGGGGTAGGGGGATAGCTTCTCAGTACAAGTGAGGAATACAGGCGTAGGGGAGGATAGCTCTTCAGACAGGGAATACAGGGTTAGGTGGGATAAGCTCCAGTACAAGGTGAGGGACATACAGGGGTATGGGGAGATACGCTCTCAGTACAAGTGAGGGAATACAGGGGTAGGGGGGATAGCTCTCAGTACAAGTGAGGGAATACAGGGGTAGGGGAGATAGCTCTCAGTACAAGTTAGGGAATACAGGGGTAGGGGAGATAGCTCTTAGTACAAGAAGCCCCAGGGACCAGTCCGATTGCCATCTTGGAGTCAGGAAGGAATTTTTTCCCCTCTGCGGCAAATTAGAGAGGCTTCAGATGGGGTTTTTGCCTTCCTCTGGATCAGCTGGCAGTTAGGCAGGTTATATATAGGCATTATGGTTGAACTTGATGGACGTATGTCTCTTTTTAACCTAACTTACTATGTTACTATGTTAATTTAATACAGAGGAGCATCTGTAAATATTGGGGAATATTATTATAGAACCCTGTCCTCAATAGAGTTTTAAACAGGATGCTATCCTTTGTCTTTACAAATGGGAGGAATGTAGCATGATGGATTTCAGGGAGCTTGTATGACAAACAAGGAGCAATGGACAGAACTGGCTTAAATTCAAGGTCAGTCTTAAATGTGGTAAAACCAGATGTAAGACATGTAACTGTACCGGTTTCAAAGAACCTGAACATAACAACAAATGGTGGCATATTTGGGGTATTTTGAAGAAGTGTCAGGGGGCAAAGAGGTGTTGTAAGGAAGAGTTATGGATTTCCATAAATAAAAATGTCCTGACTTTTTAAAATCACTTTTTATGGCTTTTTAATACAGCTGGGCCTTGTTTTTTTTACATTATGATTTTCACTTAATTAAAAAAAAATATATATGTATTGTGAACTGGTAACAGGAAAACAGTTTGAAGGGAGATATATTTCCCCTAGGTTCATCTCCCACATTCCTTGATGTATAGTGGTCCTGAGTGGGTTAATTTCCCCAAGGGAGTCTCAGCTGGGGAAAAATAAGCAGGCTAGATCTGCCGGCAGTGAGAGAGAGTGTGGGGGGCTCAGACTGAGAACTGAAATCGGTGTGGGGGGGTCTGTACCTGCGTGGGAAAGCTTGGAGTGCTGTGGGTATTTTCCCCCAAACAAAGGGACTCTCTCAAGGTACTGTGACTCTGTGGAGCTGAGTATTTTTGGTTTAGCCGGAAATAGTAGGGGACCGGTAATAGAGAGGGAAAGCACCTTGTGTATTAGTTAGAGCCCAAGTGTGGCAAGGGTTTTGTTTACTTTAGTTTTGCTTACTTTGTTTACTTTTGTTTTGCTTATGCTCCTGCCTGAGTCGGTTACTGTACATAATAAATGGACTTTATTCACCTAAAGAACTGTCTGCATGTCTGATCTCGCTTACAGCATATGTGTGTATACAGTCCATAGAATTTCAGAACAACATAACAACAGATTAAATGACCTGGGTGCTACCTGATTGTGCCAAAAAATGCAAAGTTCATAAATAGACAGGTGCACACCAGGAACCTTTTAAAATTAAAAAAATAAAAGTTTGTTTATTCGGACACCGTTTTGTAACAGGCATTAGACACTGCACACAAGAGGTGTGAAGGTGGTAGTACCCCTAAGAATAGAGATAGCACCAAGTATAATCAGTGTAACAAGTCTCTGGGTAAGTTTAGAAACCAGTGGAATATAATTGGTGCGGATAATGAGTTGAGGAAAATTGCCCCGGAGCTTGCAATGATTTGTTATGAGAGGTACTAATCTGGGGGATCTGTTGGGTAAAAGTGACCCAGTGAAATTCTATTGAAAGAAGACTGGTGCATGGTTATCAGGGGTGAGTCAAGGGTGTTTTCGCTGCCCAAACTGTCACTATATAACACTAGCGGGTCCATTAACAAAACATTATTGAGATAAATTTGTATTTTTGCTCAATTATAGAACATTTAGGAATGTATGCGAAAATTTCTTTAAAATTCCACAAGTTTCTTGTGGTTTTCATTAAATTTCCACGGAAAAATTGTATCTTGCGCAAAAAATACGAACATTTTGGAAATCGTTAACAATTTGGTTACACATTCATCGGGACTATATTTTTGCCAGGTCGAGTGCCATTGATTCCTATGGAAGGCTTCCAAAGCCAAAACTGTTTTTGTGGCATTTACGAATGTTTTGGCACAAAAGTTTCGTGCCAAATTTACGAATGATAAAAGCATTGTGGAGACATTTTAGAACTACAGAAATGATCGTGGTTAGTCTGAATTTATACTGTATCGTGTTTCAAGGCCAGAAAAATCTCGTTCTTGCATCCGCATAGAGGGAAACGTTACAAGATCAGACATCATATAACACAGGGGTGCCCAGACATTTTCCCCTGGCGATCCACTTTTGACTCCTCCCCATGTATGTACGCGATGCAGTGTACGTACGCATACCCAATAAACATGCGGCGCACTTCCGCATTTCCCGGCTTTGACGCGGCCCACCAGAAATCCACGAGGGATCGACTGGTGGACAGCGATCAACGTTTTGGCCACTCCTGATATAACATGTACAGCCACATAAGTTATTTATCTAATTACTTGCCCGTGTTGATTTTTTTTTTTTATCGGTCTGCAATATATACGGCTTTTAGGGACGGTAGGACCAATAAGCCTGTGGCCAAGCATTTTGTCAAAAAGGGTCATAAGGGGTGGTGATTGGGCTAGAATATAACTCCAGTGGGAGGTATTCTGGATTAAAAAGTTGAATACTCTAGCACTGGCAGGGTTAAATGAATACTGTTCCATGTGCTTTTTCCAAACAAAGGTTCTATGTAGTTGATAAATTGATACAATGTGAGTAAGTACACTGTCAATGAATAATAGATGTATGTTTGCAGTAGTTGTAAATTTGCTTTTAACCATTGTATTTTTTTCTCTGTTTGTACGTGCCCCGATGTATGCAGTGATTCACGTTATGCTTTGTCCTCTATACAGGGTCTCCTCCTGTCACATGACTGGTGCGAGAGTGTGTGGTTGGGTGAGTGCTACAGGATTTATATGCTGGTTTTAACTGTGAAGAGGGTCTTGATAAAGGTCTTAGATGGAGACCAAAACATTGGCCTGTTACTTTTAAGATGGGATAAAAAAAACGTTTGTTTTTTAATTTTAAAAGGTACCTGGTGCTCACCTGTCTATTTTCTAACTATATATATATATATATATATATATATATATATATATATATATATATATATATATTCCCTAACTTCCCTGCCCTCCTTTTTACTGATTCAAGTGAAAGTATAGTTCCTCAATGGGTGGCCCTCTGTTCTTTTCAATGTGAAAACTGTCACTGTCTATAGGGGGTACTGTCTACGGGGGCACTTTCTATGGGGGCACTGTGTATGGGGGGTACTGTGTATGGGGGTACTGTCTATGGGGGCACTGTGTATGGGGGGTACTGTCTATGGGGGCACTGTGTATGTGGGGTACTGTCTATTGGGCACTGTGTATGGGGGGCAATACATAGTTATAACTCACTTATAATTGACTGCCTTCTCTCTATATTTGTATTATATATGTAGGAGTTGCTATATTGTTTCCCTTAGGTAGTACAGTATGAGGCTATAGCACATTTTGCTTCTGATCCCACCATTTCAACTATATAAAAGGAGTATTTTTGGGGGAAAAAATGGGGTGTGGTAATTGGGGCGTGGCCACAAAAGGGGGCGATGCGCGCGTCAGATCTTTTTGTCCCTCTTGTCATTTTTCAAATGTTGGGAGCTATGATTGAATAAGTTGTTATTTATTTATGCAAGATGGTACTATGCTTTAGTGGCCACTGACTGTCACTTCCTAGAGCTGTACAGCCTGTTACTCATAAAAATCCCTTACAATACTAATTGGCACAAACTCATAAACGCTTTCCTGGCACTGGTATCAAACTAACCGGCCTGTAGTTTTCAGCTTGAGAACTGTATCCCTTTTTGAATAGCAGCACCACATTAGTAATTCCCCCGTGTTCGCCAAAGAGGAAACATTTTGACTTGGTTGGTTTTTAGTTGCCAACCTGCCAGTACACGTTGGCTTTTAAAATTCACCCCAGTTTGTCTCTTTCCTGATTAATTTTCCCTTTTTCTCTCATCGTCTGTCTATCTTAGTAAATGAAAGCATCACATGCAGGATAATGTATGCTTACTGTTTATTGCCATTTGACTGAAGATTAATAACATGGTTTAGATGCCAATACATGTCTTGCTCCATTATACGCATGGCAGTATTGCCCCTTGTTCAACATGAGTGCAATGAGTAGGGCTTGTGCTGAACATACTTTCTGCCTATCGTTTTCATCACGGAAACAGTGTATACAAACACATTCATTGCAACACATCCACCTAGTGGTACATTTGTATATTACAGAGAATTATTATATGCTGAAATCATGGATATAGATTTTTTCAATTATAAATAAATAAATGTTTACTTCTAGTCTTATTTAAATTGAATTCATTAGAATCATTTGAATTTTCAGCAGATTCTGTCAGGGTCGGACTGGGCTGGTGGGACACCAGGAGGAAAACCCAGTTGACCCGGGCCCTTGTGGGCCCTACTGACCCAGCCCCTTCATCATACCCTCAATCATGGATGCAAATAAGAGCGATGCAGTGTGCAGAGGGGTGGGGGTTCACGACTGGGGGGAGAAAGGTCTGCTGGGGGGCCCCTGAGGGGATAGCCCTGGTGGGCCCCGGACACCCCAGCCCGACCCTGTATTCTGTTACCTTGAGCTGCTATTCTGTAATGTTCAGCCTGCTCTCTCCCTGATCATTTGACAGGATGTAACCAACCAGGTCGTTGCTTTCATGGCGATTGACTGCTACCAGCAATGGCACATATGGTAGTGAATTCAGAATCTTTGAATACAAAATTCTTTCTGGGATGTAACAGCTTGTTATTTTGTATTTTATCTGTAAATATATAGCATTTCTTATTATATATTATTGGCCATACACGTTAAGATCCGCTCGGGTGGGCGATATCGGGTGAATTTAGGCTAATTAGAATGCCAGTAATAGGCGCAGCTGTTTTGGGGACCGCATCAATGAGCCGATGGGGTCCCCAATCCGAATAAATTTTTTAACCTGTCCGATCGATATCTGGCTGATTTCAGGCCAGATGTCAGTCGGGCAGGCCCATCGTTAGTGCCCCTACACGGGCCGATAAGCTGCCGAATTGGTCTAAGGGACCGCTTACTGCAGGCTGGCTACTGTTCAATTGCTGGTGGAAACGTGTATAGTTGCCACATCTCAAGAAAGTGCCTCATCCGTTATATGAACCGTTTGTTTGGGTCCTGCCCTATGTCTGTGAGCCCACAGAATGATCCCAAAGATATCTATACAATATCCCTGAACATTGTAGGTCCCTATAAAAATATATTACATAACACAGTCCATATTTAAAGCACTGTTTCATAAAAAATCTATCTTTCTATTATAGTATGTGCCAATGACAATGCCAAACAGAAATACAGGTATAGGACCTGTTATCCAGAATGCTCAGGACCAAGGGTATTCCGGATAAGGGGGTCTTCCGTAATTTGGATCTCCATGCCTTAAGTCTACTAAAAAATTAATAAAACATTGATTAAAACCAATATGGTTGTTCTGCCCCCAATAAGGGGTAATTATATCTTAGTTGGGATCAAGTACAGGTACTGTTTTATTATTACAGAGAAAAGGGAATCATTTAACCATTAAATAAACCCAATAGGGCTGTTCTGCCCCAATAAGGGGTAATTATATCTTAGTTGGGATCAAGTACAGGTACTGTTTTATTATTACAGAGAAAAAGGAATCATTTAACCATTAAATAAACCCAATAGGGCTGTTCTGCCCCAATAAGGGGTAATTATATCTTAGTTGGGATCAAGTACAGGTACTGTTTTATTATTACAGAGAAAAGGGAATCATTTAACCATTAAATAAACCCAATAGGGCTGTTCTGCCCCCAATAAGGGGTAATTATATCTTAGTTGGGATCAAGTACAGGTACTGTTTTATTATTACAGAGAAAAGGGAATCATTTAACCATTAAATAAACCCAATAGAGCTGTTCTGCCCCAATAAGGGGTAATTATATCTTAGTTGGGATCAAGTACAGGTACTGTTTTATTATTACAGAGAAAAGGGAATCATTTAACCATTAAATAAACCCAATAGGGCTGTTCTGCCCCAATAAGGGGTAATTATATCTTAGTTGGGATCAAGTACAGGTACTGTTTTATTATTACAGAGAAAAGGGAATCATTTAACCATTAAATAAACCCAATAGGGCTGTTCTGCCCCAATAAGGGGTAATTATATCTTAGTTGGGATCAAGTACAGGTACTGTTTTATTATTACAGAGAAAAGGGAATCATTTAACCATTAAATAAACCCAATAGGGCTGTTCTGCCCCAATAAGGGGTAATTATATCTTAGTTGGGATCAAGTACAGGTACTATTTTATTATTACAGAGGTAAAGGAAATCATTTTTAAAAATTAGAGTTATTTGCTTATAATGGAGTCTATGGGAGATGGCCTTTCTGTAATTCAGAACTTTCTGGATAACGGGTTTCCAGATAAGGGATCCCATACCTGTACTACATTCAAGATGCCAAGGCATAAGCCAAGGTAAAGGAAAGTGACTTGGGATGACCTTCTGCATTTTATTTGACAATACTCAATAGCCAACCAAGATATTTTGTGTATTGGTGACCTCCCCCCCTTCCTGAAAAATCCAGTGAATAAAACAAGGCATCTTAGCAAAATATCATTTATTACATCTCATTACATGAAAACATATTTTAAACAATAAATTATTCAGAACAATGTTCATAATATTTTAATGTGTTATAAATAAAATTGTTTATTTAGGGTTATATTTAATAAGCAGGTTACATCAGTTTAACTCAATGGAGCGAGACATTTTTCATATGAGGAATGTTCAGTCCGTGGCCCTTCTGCTGTAATAAAACAGCAGCTTTTGCTTGCTGAGGACCATGGGAAATGTAGTTCAGCCACATGTCTGACATGCCCAATCTGAAAAAGTAAAATTCACCCCAAATATAAAGTGCATTTGTATGGGAGATATTGGCAGGTATAGTCTGAGCTGAAACCGACCCTGACAGTTACAGCCTAGTAATACTTTACTATCACTAATGCAACAAATGGCACCAAGTTGGTCGCTGTATACACATGCTTAGCTTTATACAAGCACGTCTGTAATGCAATGAGCTGATATTGGGTAGAAAGCAAATAATGGTGCAAAAATGGCCATATCCAGTGTCTACAAACTGATTTTACTGGACATATTGAAGCAATGGAGAGAAACATAAAATCTGGCCAAGTCCCCAAAGGGAACAGTAAAACCGGGCTGGAATTGGGGTCTGCCAGAAGAAGCAAATGCCTAGGGCACTATGCGGGGTGGGGTAGGGGGGTTGGACATGTATCTTTTTTCCTGCCCATCTGAAGTCTGGATTCCGCACATGATGGGAATGCACACAAGATGGCGCACTTGCATGTGTAAGACAAGGAGCAGGCTGGTGTGGGGGTTGCTTTCCATGGCCATCCCTAGACACGGCACTGCTGTAAAGTAATGCTCAATATTGTATGAACCATTCAGAGGACTATGAAACAGAACATTAACCCCACTTTATTAGGGAAATAATGAGTGTTGGACTGGAACACCAGGATACCAGGACAACTCCCAGTGGGCCCAAGTGTCTGGAGACCCTCTTACTCCTGACCATTTGACCTATTTCATGGCCCTTCCCCAATTCTGTATTGGAACAAAGAGGAGAAATATATGGAAGGATGGATTTTAGTACATTGAGAATAGAGACTAGAACAATAAAGAGGTTGAGTGTGGAGAAAAGGAAAATGGTGTGAAGAGTAGGTCTGAAACTGGAGAGAATGATCCAGCCCTGGACCTAATTACTCTCCATACTAAATGATAACATGAAATAAGGTCTCAAAATGCCCCTGGAGTGGATAACCCTCATAACCAATGGGTCAAGGAGACCAGTAGTGATGAACAGGTCAACAAAAAGTTAACCCGCATCCAACCTGACCTACGGCTTCACATCTTAATATTGACCCTCGCAGAAAGGATAGGGCAGGGCAGGCATATGCTTATAAACAGATGCCTCGAGAGACAGAAGCTAGTCTTGAAGCCGCCTCCAACCTGCTTCTGATGTTCTAGGGGTTTTGGGCCAGCCCACACATCACTAGAAAACAGGGATAATTGAACCTTATGTATGTACACATGAAAAAACTTGTGCACTTGTTCTGCAGTGCCTAAACATTCAGTATTGGTTCATGTCTGTTCACCTCTATTGGGATTAATGGTCCTTTTTCTCCCTCTCAAATCCCAGTCTGATAATGGTTTTAAATGTCAAACAAACTTTGCTCATTTAGCTTAGTTTAACAAGAGTTTATTTGTATAATATATTAAATTATATATATATGTATATATTATAAATAAATATGTGTGTATATAACTTAGGACTTTCAGACTTGCAGCCCTCTAGCTGTGGTTGAACGTCTCTAGTTTATGTTTTCTCAATGAGGGGCAGAATTCGTTCATTACTAGGGGCCCCCTCTTATTCTAATGCTGGGTCCTATCCACGTAGCTTTGACTGTGAGATACATCTTATTGGTCTGTAATAGTTTCCCATCTTATAAAGCCCGGAGCAGAAATGAGCATGTTAAATACAATGATAGGTCATATTATATCAGACTGGGACTATTTAAAATCAGTGATACAGGATAAATACGTTTAGGCATGGGTAGAAGAAGAATCCTTCATTATTTAACGATAGGAGACGCTTCTGACTATGTCGTCGCTGCTTCCGCTCTGTTTGTAACGGGTCAGTCTCCCCCTGATGCTGTAACATATTATAGCAACCACTCCGGCCAGCAGCAGAGCGACTCCCAGAAACACCCCGATGACAATGACAGCTGTTCTCCATCCATAGTATGGGTCTGAACTGCTTGCAGAGGTGGCAATATTTACATAGGTCACTGGTAAAAAAAATAATAACAAATAAATACAGATATACTCTAATATGTAGAAAATATGTAGAAAACAAGATGTACAATGTAATATCACAAGCAAAACTGTCCCCAGCATCCGTTACCCACAGCAACCAACTGGGTACCTTGTTGTGCCAGATCTAGCAATCCATAGCAACCAATCAGCTGTTTGTTTTCAAGCAGATAACCAGTAAATGATGATTTTTAAAGGACAAGGAAAGCCAAATTTACTGGAGGATGCTGATTTGTTAGAGAACTACCCCAGTGAATTCCAGTCTTTTAATGAAGCCTCAAGCTGACATCTTTCTCCCATTTCCCAGGCATCCTTGGTGCAGATGTAAGGGGTCTTTTGCTTATACCCCAGACACAAGTGCACTAAAGGGTGCAAAAAACCTTGCTCCAGATCAAAAATGTAGTGCGACCTGCAGAGCATAGGGTTGCCACCTCTTCAGTCTATAATACTGGCCTTCATGTTGGGGGAGTGTTGTGAAGTCATTGTGGGGCAGGGATATGATATAAGGGGCAGGCAAATGGGCCGGCTGGGTGGGGGAAAGGGGGATGGGGCCAGAAAATGGGCGGGTAAATGGGCAGGTTATTGGATTTATAGGGCATTACAATTTTAGGGGCAAGTACATTGTTGGTAATGCCGTTGTCGGCCCAAGCTGGTGATTTATTGGTTAGGCCAGTAAAACCAGTTGGCAACCCTAGTAGAGTGTAACATGGGGGTGGGGGACTCTTAAGTGCTTCCCATTGCACACCCCTCATGAATACAGCATTGCCCAACACAGGTAGTAGCATATTCATCTGGGAAGAAGGTCTCTTTGATCCATTTTGGAGTGCACGGATCACCAGCAATTCTTCTTTGTGCAGGGAAGGGTGCAAAGTGCAAAAAAACATTCCGAATTGTGAATCAGTTTTTTGGATTTGGCTCCCTGCCCAGCCGCTCACCCCTTAATTCTGCTTAACATATTGGCAATGATTATTTTGTAAGATCCTAGACCTTTTAGTCTTTTAGTCTTAGCTATAAACAAAGAGAGGAGTGGGTGGGTGCGGGATGCTTTCCTTGGGCACCCCTAACCCTAGACAAGTTGAGAATCTTCCCTTAGGAGGAAAATGGACATCAGTGAAAAAGCCAAAGTGAACTGTTTTCTGCCACATGTACTGGTTTAGCCCATCCAGCCATCTTTCTCCACTGCCTCAGTGGACTAAGGATAATCCTTCATTTGGCAGAAGAGACCACATTGCACTCTCCTTTATAATTAGAAGAGACCCCTGGAACCCCAAGTAGAAGCTGAACCCAAAACATCTGACCACCACTGCCTTAGAGAAAAAGAGATATATTTCCTTTTAGGAAGACCCAACACAGGCTCCGGCCCACATAATGACTTCCGCGCTCATCCTCAACCGCAGTCACATTTAAAAGCCAAGCTAATGGTAAGAACTTACTCATGTTTGTGATGTTACTGGATACCAAGAGCGACACTGCATTCATGAGAGCGGCCTGGACCGTGCTTGTATCAAGGGTGGATGATTGTGTTGTCCATATAAAGTAGGCGATGACACTTCCTGGCCTGAAGCCAACCACGGTGATATTGAAGGTGCTGTCACTTAGCGTCACTTTCATTGCACTTACCACCTGCAAAAGGATAAACACTCATGTACCCAGGGATCATACAAGGATAACAAAGTGTCTTTGTAAATATTCCAAATAGGCCCCAAGGTGTCACTGAGTATGAGGCAGAGCCAGAACTAGGCTAGGAGCAATGGTGAGAGGAGCCTGGGACACTAAGCACATACCTCTGCTGTCTCTTTTAATGAATGAGTGAGTAGTGGTGGTCGACGGAGGCGGAGCGGATAGGGCATAGGAGTTACCTGCATAAGGGTAACTAAACATATGAATAGACAGCTGAGGAGTTCACCTCTAGTGGATTGTGAAGACCTCTGTGGTTACTATAACATATTGGATACGCCCCAATGTGTAGACGTGCTTTAATGAAGCAAACATATAATCACATATACAATATCTGAGTTCCAATGAACTACGGATAAATGATTCTCTTACACTCCCTGTGAACTGTGCCGCTGTGCTGGCGTAGGCGGCGCTGGATCGGTTGTACAGGTCTGTAGTGAAGGTCCAACTGTTGAACTTGATGGCGGAAGCAACAGCTTTTTTATCTGGGAAAAGAGAATTTTGTTGTTTAAAAAAGAGCCTTGTTATTAAATAAGTGTCTGTTACACAAAGGACCAACTGCAAAGTGTTTCAGACTATCACCATCTGCATCATACTAAGAGTTAATTTAAAGGGGAACTACTGCTTTACCATAGACAGAATTATAAACATACTCACTTGCACATATGGTGCCGGTGGTGTCAAGGCAGGTGTTAGCGCTGGAGCACAATGTGGTGCTGTTAAAGCAGGTGACTGGGTCTGAAAAAGGAATATTACAGTTTTATTGAGAAACAGGCAAGTTCACTTTTTACAGAGCCCGCTCCAGAGGGCCTAGCGCACATACAAGAGTGCGGCTGGGGAGGAGGAACTTCTAAGACCTATAAAGGAAGCAGACCCCATGGTCAGGGCTCCCTTGGCCCCCCGCGAATCCCCATATGTAATCAAAGGTATTAAGTTTGCCCAGGAGCAGTAACCCATAGCAACCAATAAGATGTTTGCTTTAAAACAGGTGACCAGTAAATGCTACCTGCCAATTGGTTGCTATGAGTTACTGCACCTGGGCAAACTTAGGGCTTTTTACTACATAACCCCCTAAATGCATTCTTATCCTAAGACCATGCATAAAGTTCCACATGTGGTCCTCTCCCAAATCCCAATGCCTCTACACAAGGCCACTCATGGGATTCAGTCACTAAGTGGTCACATCGGCCTGCATTGGCTTACCACCTGAATGCCCAGATCAGGCAAAGGTCTGCCCAAGCAACTTCCACCAATCCTTTAGGGCATAGTGTACTGGATCCAAAATGTTAAGGCATTAGTACTCACCGATACATTGTTGGCCGGGGTTAGAAGGGTTTCCATCTTGTATCCCGGGGTAGCACTGGCACTGATAACTCCCTATGGTGTTGGTGCAGGATGCTAGGGATGAGCAAGGGCTGGTACTGGCGGCACACTCATTTATATCTGCAAATGGAAAATAGTTAGGGATCTGTGGTTACAAAGAGGTTGCTCTGTAATCCTTAAGACCTTATAGCATTTTATTAATTGATGTAAAGTGGAATTTGATCTAAAACAAATCCCAGCACTGGGATATAATCATTTCCTCTTACCTACGCAGGTTGTTCCAGGAACATTTGGATTGGTGTCATTGAACCCAGACAGGCACTGGCAGCTGGCTACTCCATTTGTGGAAGTGCAGTTAGCATATACAGAACATGGGTTTGCTGTAGCACACGCGTTTTGCACTGTGGGGAGAGAGTGTCATTGATAGAACTGGTAAAGGAAAGTCAGAAATGGATAAAATAACCTGTTATATACTCAATGCAATAAAACATGCAATTGTCCCATTATATTGCTGGTACTTGGTGAGTCTGGGTCTTTTTTTTTTCAACTGCAGTTACTATATATTCAGGACAGAACTGGGGGGCAGGGATGTTCATAGCAAAACTCACGATTGTTATATGAAAAGACAGATAAGAACTGCAGCTGTATCTTTAATAGTCACATGACGTGTTTCAAGCCACGTGGCCCTATCAACTGTTAAGGCTGCCATACACGGGCCGATTCTAGCTGCCGATATCGGTCCCTTAGACTGATTCGGCAGCTTATCAGCTTGAGTATGGGCACTAAAGACAGGCCTGCCCGACCGACATCTGGCTTGATAATGGACAGGGGTAAAAATCAGTGGAATTGGGGACCACATTGGCTTGTTGATGCGGTCCCCGAACCCCGACTGATGCTTATACCCGTTGTTCTAATTAGATCGTTTGGCCCCAGGGCCAAAATTAGCCCAATATCGATCACCCGTGGGTGGGGATATCGGGAGAAGATCCACTGGCTTGGCGACCTCGCCAAGCCAACAGATCTTAGCGTGTATGGCCGCCTTTACACTCAAGGGACGAAACATGTCATGTGAACAATAAAGGTAAAGGGACGGGGACAGTTTTAGCATAAAGAAAGTGTTTGGGGCAGATTGGGAATAAGAGCCAGTATAAATGTGTGGAATTGAAGCAGATTGGGACTGTGACCTTATTATATCACAGTTGTTGGGGGGATGGTTATGAAGATGGGGGGAACTCTTACAAACATCTGTTCTTTATCTAGCTAGTATTTCATTTCTCAAAAGAGACTGCTCCAAATTCTTCTAATCTAGTATACAGGATCAAGGCACATCATTTTGTTTTCCAACGGACCAAGCTGTAGAACCGTCTGTACCTGCAAACTTGTAAGACGTCGGGTCCACGGTATACGTGGTGCTGTTGGTGAGCGCGCTGGTGAATGCCTGTTGCACGTTGCTCACTGTCAGATTATCAGCCGTGTTTGTGGCTATGTTATAGTCGACGATGATGCTTCCGCTCCTAATACTGGATAAGAATAGGAGCAATCTCCCAAGCATAAACAAGGCCTTCATGTCAGACGGTAGGTTATTCTTTATCTGCCAATCACACAAAAGATACAGTGTTATAGTATGGCCAATGCTAAGCAGGTGTCCATTATTTATTTGGTATAGTTTGGTAATTATTTGCCTTCTTTTTACTCTTGACAACTTTCTAATGGGGGTCACTGACCCCGGCAGCCAAAAAACCATTGCTCTATGAGGCTACCATTTTATTGTTACCGTTACTTTTTATTACTTAGGTCACTGCTTAAAGGGGTTGTTCACCTTTACATTAACATTTATTATTTGTGGTTTTTGGATTATTTAGCTTTTTTTTGTTCAGTGCCTCTCCTATTTGGTATTTTAGCAGCTATCTTGTTGCTATGATTCAAATTACCATAGCAGCCAGGCTTGGGATTGAATAAGTGAATGAAGATGAACAGGCTTGAAAAGATAGATCGGTAATAAAAAAAATGACAATACAATTGTTGCCTCAAAGAGCAATAGAATAATGGCTGCTGGGGTCAGTAACCCCCATTTGAGAGCTGGAAAAGTGAAAAAAAGAAAAGCAAATTATAAACCTGTATAAAATAAAAACCTAAGACTAAATAAAAAGAATTCTATAAAAAACCAGGGGGTAATTATATCTTAGTTGGGATCAAGTACAGGTACTGTTTTATTATTACAGAGAAAAGGGAATCATTTAACCATTAAATAAACCCAATAGGGCTGTTCTGCCCCCAATAAGGGGTAATTATATCTTAGTTGGGATCAAGTACAGGTACTGTTTTATTATTACAGAGAAAAGGGAATCATTTAACCATTAAATAAACCCAATAGGGCTGTTCTGCCCCAATAAGGGGTAATTATATCTTAGTTGGGATCAAGTACAGGTACTGTTTTATTATTACAGAGAAAAGGGAATCATTTAACCATTAAATAAACCCAATAGGGCTGTTCTGCCCCCAATAAGGGGTAATTATATCTTAGTTGGGATCAAGTACAGGTACTGTTTTATTATTACAGAGAAAAGGGAATCATTTAACCATTAAATAAACCCAGTAGGGCTGTTCTGCCCCCAATAAGGGGTAATTATATCTTAGTTGGGATCAAGTACAGGTACTGTTTTATTATTACAGAGAAAAGGGAATCATTTAACCATTAAATAAACCCAATAGGGCTGTTCTGCCCCAATAAGGGGTAATTATATCTTAGTTGGGATCAAGTACAGGTACTGTTTTATTATTACAGAGAAAAGGGAATCATTTAACCATTAAATAAACCCAATAGGGCTGTTCTGCCCCAATAAGGGGTAATTATATCTTAGTTGGGATCAAGTACAGGTACTGTTTTATTTATTACACAGAAAAAGGAAATTATTTTTAATTTGTTTAAATATTTGTTTATAATATTCTATGGGATTTTGCCTTCTCGTAATTTGTAGCTTTCTAGATAATGGGTTTCTGGATAAGGGATCCTATACTTAGTGCAGGGGCTATGAGTAATTGAACTGGTGCCCAAGAACCTCTGCTACTCACATCTGCTATGAAGCTGGCTGCAAAGGTTTGGTATGCTGCGCTGCTTGGGTTACCGAGGTCGGCAGTATATACAGTATTTACTATCCGGGCTTCTGCAGAAAATAATCTTCCAGCTGCAAATAAACACGGAAAAGTCTGGTGAGTAACAAACACAGATTCTATCGTTATTATTATATGAGGACAATTGGGGATAAATACCCAGACCAGCAGGATTATATTACCCATCCGTTTGCTACACAATATGCACTGTTGTGGGATGTAGGGCACAAGGGGCTGGGTACAGAAATTATATTATATATATTTCCAACAACTTTGGTTTTCCTTGGATACCAAAGAGCCACTTTAGCCTCAGTAAGAGCACTGATGTTGTGTGTGTGTGTGTATTTTAAAAAAAAAATTTGACTTGTACCAGAAGAACCTTACCTGTAGTAACACTGCTTGTAGTATCTGCTCTGTTCGGACATGACAGTTGCTTTACGGTGATGTTGTACTGACTGGCAGGGAATAGACTGGAAAATGTGACTGTTGAACCAGAAGTTGTTTTCACGGTTACAGCAGAGTTGCTCAGCGACAGTGTCACATTGAACTGAGCTCCTGAGGGTCCATTTTGACCAATAGGCATGACCTGGATTTGATCGCTAGACACTTGGACCAACTGAATAGTTACAGTTGCTTGTGCTGCAAATAAAATATATGCATTAGAACTCAATGGCAAGCAGAATTACAAAAAAAATGGTTAATTATGATACTGACTCACCACATGCTGAAATTGTTGTGGTTGTTGTTGTTGCAGTTGTTGTTGGTGTGGTGGTGGTTGTAGAGGTAGTAGTTGTTGGTGTTGTGGTACTGGTACTCATTGTAGTGGGGGATGATGTTGTTGTAGATGTGGGGGCAGCAGTAGTGGTGCTTGTAGGTTGAGTTGTAGTAGTTACAGCTGCTGAAGTTGTTGTTGATGATGAAGCAGTAGATTTTATTGTGCTTGCAGTTGTTGGGACAGTAGTAGTGGTGCTTGTAGGCCGAGTTGTAGTAGTTACAGCTGCCGCACTTGTTGTGGATGATAAAGCACTAGATGTTGAAGTAGTTGAAGATGTGGGGACAGTAGTAGTGGTGCTTGTAGGCCGAGTTGTAGTAGTTACAGCTGCCGCACTTGTTGTGGATGGTGAAGCAGTAGATGTTGAAATAGTTGAAGATGTGGGGACAGTAGTAGTGGTGCTTGTAGGTTGAGTTGTAGTAGTTACGGCTGCTGCAGTTGTTGTGGATGATGAAGCAGTAGATGTTGAAGTAGTTGAAGATGTGGGGGCAGTAGTAGTTGTGCTTGTAGGTTGAGTTGTAGTAATTACGGCTGCTGCAGTTGTTGTGGATGATGAAGCAGTAGATGTTGAAGTAGTTGAAGATGCGGGGGCAGTAGTAGTTGTGCTTGTAGGTTGAGTTGTAGTAGTTACAGCTGCTGCAGTTGTTGTGGATGATGAAGCACTAGATGTTGAAGTTGTTGTAGATGTGGGGGCAGTAGTAGTGGTACTTGTAGGTTGAGTTGTAGTAGTTGCTGCAGTTGTTGTGGATGATGAAGCAGTAGATGTTGCTGTGCTGGCAGTTGTGGGGGCAGCAGTAGTTGTGCTTGTAGGCTGAGTTGTAGTAGTTACAGCCGCTGCAGTTGTTGTCGATGATGAAGCAGTAGATGTTGGAGTAGTTGAAGATGTGGGAGCAGCAGTAGTGGTGCTTGTAGGTTGAGTTGTAGTAGTTGCTGTGGTTGTTGTGGATGATGAAGCAGTAGATGATGCTGTGCTGGCAGTTGTGGGGACAGTAGTAGTGGTGCTTATAGGTTGAGTTGTAGTAGTTGCTGCAGTTGTTGTGGATGATGAAGCAGTAGATGTTGCTGTGCTGGCAGTTGTGGGGGCAGCAGTAGTTGTGCTTGTAGGCTGAGTTGTAGTAGTTACAGCCGCTGCAGTTGTTGTCGATGATGAAGCAGTAGATGTTGGAGTAGTTGAAGATGTGGGAGCAGCAGTAGTGGTGCTTGTAGGTTGAGTTGTAGTAGTTGCTGTGGTTGTTGTCGATGATGAAGCAGTAGATGATGCTGTGCTGGCAGTTGTGGGGACAGCAGTAGTGGTGCTTATAGGTTGAGTTGTAGTAGTTAAAGCTGCTGCAGTTGTTGTGGATGATGAAGCAGTAGAAGTTGCTGTGCTTGTAGATGTGGGGGCAGCAGTCGTGGTACTTGTAGGTTGAGTTGTTGTAGTTAAAGCTGCCGCAGTTGTTGTGGATGATGAAGCAGTAGATGTTGCTGTGCTTGCAGTGGTGGGGACAGTAGTCGTGGTGCTTGTTGGTTGAGTTGTAGTAGTTAAAGCTGTTGTTGTGGATGCAGTTGATGTTCCAGCAGTTGTTGTAGCTATAGCTGTTGTAGTAGTGCTTGTGGGTTGAGCTGTAGTAGATGTAGAAATAGTAGTTGTGGTGCTTGCAGTTGAAGCCACAGTAGTAGTTAAAGCTGCAGTTGTTGTGGGTGAAGTAGTGGCTGTAGTTGTTGGCATTGTACTAGCCATGCTCGTAGGTTGAGTTGTACTAGTCAAAGCTGAGGTAATTGTTGAGGATAAGGGAGTAGAACATATGCACAGTGGTTGAGTTGTTGCTGACTGGGATGTTGTAATGGTAACAGTCTGTGCCATGTATAAATCTAAAATACAGAAGAAAAGTGCCGTCAGTAACACAGGAATTCGGCCGTGTAACGTCTCTGTTACTTATGCCTAAGCATACACATATCATTTGCCACTTTGCTAGTGAGTTGCCTCCTACGGCTCCACTCATGGTGCTCCTAGAATGAAGCATAAAGAGTTGCACCTTGGTTCTACCCCACGGTGCCCTTGCAATGGTAAAGGAGCCCTTTGTAACTCTGTTAGCAAGACAAGTCACATTGTCAGAGGGTTACTGCTCCGTACTCTCACACACTCTTATACATTTTGAGTAAATCATTAAATAAAATGGCCAAAAAAGGGACCTTGTTGTCCCAACAGCACATTTTTACTACCTATCCCTTATTTTACCACATTTAAAGTTCCAAGTTCTGGATGACAAAAAAACAAAAATAGTGATGAGCAAATCTGTCCCATTTCTCTTCCCTGTAAAGATTTCACGAACGGAGAAAAATTCAAGAAATGAACTGGCGTCAGTGGATGTTTTTTCATTGCGACTATTAATACATCAGCATCAATACTTTTTTTTTTTGCAAAATACATTGGGCTCAATGGGCATTTTGTCACTGTCTTTTGCAAAAATACATCCAATACAATATTCGATGAAATACGGAATTTTATCATGAATCTATGTCGAAAACTTTTGCTCATCAAAAAGTGTCTACACATCATCTACGTACACCTCGCAACTATCATATGTCAAAGTCTTTATTTCAGGGATCCCCAACCTTTTATACCCGTGAGTGACATTCAAATTTAAAAAGTGTTGGGGAGCAACACAAGCAAAGAAAAAGTTCCTGGGGGTGCAAATAAGAGCTATAATTGGCTATTTGCTAGCCCCTATGGGGACTGGCAGCCTATAGAAGGCTCTGTTTGGCTTTACACTGGGTTTTATGCAACCAAAACTTGCCTCCAAGCCAAGTGACTAATTTTACATGGTTAAACCTCATCTCTACCAAGAGCCATAAAATATGAACTAAAATGGTTTTCCGTTCATGGCAAGATGAGTTTCTTAGTCTGCACCTATTTGTTATTTAACCATGGCACTTCATTTGTATCTCTAGAGATCTAGATGTGCATTAAATACAACATAGATACCTTCATAATGGATTTCTCCTTCCATATAAAAAAAGCAGAACAGCCCTATTGGGTTTATTTCATGTTTAAATGATTCCCTTTTCTCTGTAATAATAAAACAGTACCTGTACTTGATTCCAACTAAGATATAATTACCCCTTATTGGGGGCAGAACAGCCCTATTGGGTTTATTTCATGTTTAAATGATTCCCTTTTCTCTGTAATAATAAAACAGTACCTGTACTTGATCCCAACTAAGATATAATTACCCCTTATTGGGGCAGAACAGCCCTATTGGGTTTATTTAATGGTTAAATGATTCCCTTTTCTCTGTAATAATAAAACAGTACCTGTACTTGATCCCAACTAAGATATAATTACCCCTTATTGGGGGCAGAACAGCCCTATTGGGTTTATTTCATGGTTAAATGATTCCCTTTTCTCTGTAATAATAAAACAGTACCTGTACTTGATCCCAACTAAGATATAATTACCCCTTATTGGGGGCAGAACAGCCCTATTGGGTTTATTTAATGGTTAAATGATTCCCTTTTCTCTGTAATAATAAAACAGTACCTGTACTTGATCCCAACTAAGATATAATTACCCCTTATTGGGGGCAGAACAGCCCTATTGGGTTTATTTCATGGTTAAATGATTCCCTTTTCTCTGTAATAATAAAACAGTACCTGTACTTGATCCCAACTAAGATATAATTACCCCTTATTGGGGCAGAACAGCCCTATTGGGTTTATTTAATGGTTAAATGATTCCCTTTTCTCTGTAATAATAAAACAGTACCTGTACTTGATCCCAACTAAGATATAATTACCCCTTATTGGGGGCAGAACAGCCCTATTGGGTTTATTTAATGGTTAAATGATTCCCTTTTCTCTGTAATAATAAAACAGTACCTGTACTTGATCCCAACTAAGATATAATTACCCCTTATTGGGGGCAGAACAATCCTATTGGGTTTATTTAATGGTTAAATGATTTTTAGCAGGTCCTGGGCATTCTGGGTAACAGGTCCCATACCTCTACTACCAGCACTTCTATAAAGTCCCCCTGCAAGCTAACCAAGAGTGTTAGTAACTGTCAGTTGTATATATTATAAGAAGTCCATTCTGACAGTATTTGCGTCTCGATTGAACATCTCAGATCTACAGATATAGGTTCTACTGTGGATAAAGAAGAAAATCAACCAAACAAGGTAGGCAAGCATCTTACCCTTTCTAAAAAAAAGAAAACACTTTTAAGCTCTATCAATACATCAGTTGCGGCACTGTGAAACAAAATGATATATACACTTACCGCAGAGGGCAAACAAAGTGAATAAATAGATCCATCTCCCTCGTGCCATGGTTGGACTTGCTCCTCACACCTTCAGCAGCACCTAACGTTCCTCTGGCATGCCGTTCTGCTATCCACGAGCTTAAAAAGCTGTGAAATACTAGGGAGGGGCTTCTGGACCAATCAGCATCCTTAAATCATAAGCTTTGGTTTAATAGACAAACCTGTTTGGCATCTCGTTTACCTTTGTGTCTGAGTGATTCACAGGAACAAAGAGGCAGTAGAAAGCCCTGTAGAAACTATCCACCTGCAACACATGCCTCTGAATGGTAGATATTGTCATTGCCAGTTTGGTTTATGAGAAGGTTTACTTGTTTGTTGTTTTTCTAACAGTGGCAGCAAACGTCAATCCACCCAACCAGCAGAAGTCACGGCATTTCTCTTGTTTCTTTCTGAAATCTTAAACGCAATGGGCTAATATTGGAACCGTAATATTCGTCATTTGGCCTAGAGGCAACGCCAATGTTTCCTTAGCCTTTACATTAGCCCTACTGCCCTCGCCCATGGTCACTAAAGTGCATTATGTGAGGGTGCAACCATTTCCTGCATTTAAAAGAATTGGTATGTTACTTCTTTTGGTAACTTTACAATACGTTGGGCGTATTGTCGCGGTGACATTTACATAACATCATAATAAAACCGAATAACCTGCCAAAGTTTTACTGGGGCAAATACTTGTGGACTTTTGCTTGCGAAACACGATATAGTTTGCCCATAAAATTGTATGGTGAATTAATGTCATAAAGAAATGGCAGATATGGGGTAAGTAATGAGATGCTGCATGGTTCTTTACAGTGGAACTTTACCAGCCTGGACCTGACAAAATGATACATTGCTTCCCCTCCTCCCAGTGCTCATGAATACAGTGCTGCTGAATGCAGACAGCTCTGTATTCGTCGGAGGAGCACAGGTCTCTGCACTCTATTTGGCGCACTTTGCAACCTTTCTTGCACATAGAAAATCACCAGCATATACAGTATTGATGACGGGTGGGCAAACAACGGGCCATGGGCCATGGCTGGCCCATTGGTCTTTTTAATCGGGCCCGCCGAGTAGAGATGTAGCGAACTGTTCGCCGGCGAACTAATTCGCACGAAAATCGGGTGTTCGCAAGTTCGCGAACTTTTAGCGATGTTCGCAATTTTGGGTTCGCCTTAGCTGGAGCCAAATTTTGATCTATCACCCCAGAGCCAGCAGATACATGGCAGCCAATCAGGCAGCTCTCCCTCCTGGACCACCCCCGGGCCACTCCCTTCCATATATAAACCGAAGCCCAGCAGCCATTTTACATTCTGCCTGTGTGTGCTTGATGAGTTATTATAGGAGAGAGCTGTGCAGGGGTTTGAGGGACAGTTTAGGTAGCTTTGCTGACTAGTAATCTACTTTCTACTGCTCTGTATGTAGCTGCTGTGGGCAGCTGTCCTGCTGATCTCATCTGCTGTAACCCAATAGTCCTTGTAAAAGCAGTTTATTACACAAGTTTAGAAATGTAGTGTGATTTCTGCCCTTTACAGCACAAAACGCAACGCTGTGTCAACAACGTATTTTTCAGAGAAATTTTTGCCCTTGATCCCCCTCCTGCATGTCACTGTCCAGGTCGTGGCACCCTTTAAACAACTTTAAAATCCGTTTTCTGGCCAGAAATGGCTTTTCTAGGTTTTAAAGTTCGCCTTCTTATTGAAGTCTATGGGGTTCGCAAAGTTCGCACTTTTTGGCAGAAGTTCGCGAACTTTTTTTGTGAGGTTCACTACATCTCTTGCGCCGAGGATTGGTGTGTCACACTTTGTCCTGACTCCGCAAGTCTCATCTCGTGAGACTTGGCATCAAGACTGCATGTAAGCGCTGGCCCGGCCCGTCTGTCAAATTTTAAAAGTCACTGTGGTCCCTGAGCCTAAAAGTTTGCCCACCCCTGGTATAGATATTAGTATTATATTATTTTGTAGATAGGTTGGTAAGAGTGCTTGTATACTGTATATGTGCACTGGGGTTCATTTGGAGGGTCTAAAACTGATGGACGTTGGTCCCTTTTCAACTCAACTTTACTATGTCCAAATGAAATCAAGGTCTGTATAAGGAAGGAAGGGATATTATGATATCAGCACAGGAAGGGTTTCTTTACTTTAAGGATGATCAGATTATGGTTTTCCTTATGGAGAGTGATGGTAGAGAATGGGTAGTTGATAGGGCTTAAAAATGGGTTGGATGTTTATTTAATCAGTAGCCATTAATACAGGGAGCCATCTGATTGCCACCCATGGATCAGTAAGCATTTACCTCCTCCCCTCTGAGGAGGGACTTGGAGCTTTCTGGACCTGCCAAGCTCACTATGTTGGATTTCCCCTTCAGACCCCCGGGAGCAACAAATTCCTATGGATGTAAATAGTTTTGATTTTCCATCGTCCCCTTCTGGAAATCCATGGCAAAGGCATAAACTCTTCCTAGGGCTGAGACTGCTTTTGTCCAATTGTCAGGTTCTTCATCAGGACATTTGGCCAGTGGAAAGGGGATGTTGGTTATTGAAGTTATTGACCGGCATGTTGGTCTGAGTTATGTTAATCTTTTCTTGTGAAGTTTTGAATAAATAAAAAAAACATAAAAACCCTCTGAGGCTGAATTGGCAACTGTTGATTGGTTGGCAACCGATACTGAGTTTGTTTTGTTTTTTTGATATGGAGTTTGTTTCCTATAGAGTTTCTTTGCCCTGATATAGAGTTTCTTGTAAGAAAGAATTTCGGCACAACCAAAAATATCAGGATTTTTAAAAAACAGAAACATTTGCGTGTATAGTTGCTTGCCTTGTTTCTCCTTTCAGATAAATTATGACTGTGAGGGAAGACACTAAGGGAGGGGTGTCTCTGCAATGAGGTTAGGCCGAGCGAGGCCAAGCTTCAACAGGAAATGTGGCCCCTACTCATCCAGGATGTGCTGAACCTCAAGAGGTAAGACGGGGTTCTGCAAGCAAGCAAGACATGATTCTTTCTCATTAGTTTAAGGATTTAGGCAGGACTAGTTTACAGTTGATAACAGTTTGGGTCCAATATTAGAGTTCAACAACGTTGGACAGTCATGAATAGGAGAAATCAGCAAGAGACGTTTGGCTTTAAAGAGAATTTACGACATAACCTGGCACTTAGTGTTAGGCAGCTAGGCATGGCTACAGTATCTATGTAATTTTGTAATCATTCACAGTATTTCATCATGGCATCCAAGTGCACCACCATGTGTGTATGTAATCCCAAGAGCTTTACATGAGACACTCTGATCTTTTGACCAGGCCACCAAACCAACAGATCCTGGCCCAATTTGGCCACCCACATACTAGCCCAATTAATCTGATCTGATCATTTGGCATCCGGGCCAATGATTGGATCTTATTGCAGGCCTAAAGAGACCCATCAGAGCAGGACTTCATCAACATGTAGATGCATTCCTCATGGGGATTTTCAGCCAGATACCAATCACACAGGCCATAGAGAAGGCACCATATATAAGTCAATGAGCTGCCAGTTCGGTCTGGGATTCTGAGCAAAGAATGCTGATATGTAGGTAAAAATGTTATAGTTGTTTGTTTATAGTGTTTCCATCATTCACTGTGCCAAATGTTACAAATTGTGCCCTTACTTTTGCATCAGTTATTGGTGGGAAGCAGATTTTTTCATTTCAAGACCCCCTTATAGTTACAAAAGAAGCCCTTTATATAGTTTCATGGGTACCCAGGGCACCAATGAAAGATTAACTCTCATCTCAACTCGTACCAAGCCCCACCTGCTACAACTTTGGGGCGACTCAAAGACGAGTAGTCCTACAGTTGGGAATCTGTATCCTAAAGTAAGGTATGAGAGCGCAGAGACCTGTGTTTACCCCACAAACACAGCACTTGTTTGGCAGCACTGTATTCATGAGGGGAAGGAACCTAGGTGTCCTTCCTCCTGTCCCCACCAATCCCCTAACTTGAAAATCATTCAGGTAAGCCAGACCCTGTACAGAAGTTCCCTTTGGGGGGAACACATTCCCCTTAATGAGGTGCAACAGAATGACCCCTGTGTGTCTCAGGGCCTTCATGAGTATTAGACTGGCGAGACAGGCTTGCTTGTACATCCGTACTGTGACAAATGTGACACAGTGTTTGTGTTACTGCAAAATTTTTAGCATACCTTATAATCCGAAGAAAAGGGCAGATAGCACGAACTGTCGACAAATGTCGCAGAGCACAAAGCAAGACATTTCAGGTTCTGGAGTAGATGGAAATTATGCCTTCAGGGCTGATTTTGTCAGCTTTCTCATTGACACGGTGCTTGAGCTTTTACGTATATAAGACTCTCAGCAGATTGCTGTGATTTTAACACAGTGTTGGACCAAAATGCCAGGGCCCCCCCCAGAAAACTTTAGACCCACTATAGACCCACTCTTCACACTATTTTTTTCTTTTCTCCCTATTCAACCTCTTTATTCTCTACATACTTAAATGTATTGTTCCCTATATTTCTTCTCTTTGTTACCATACATAAATAGGGAATGCCCATGAAATTAGCCAAATGGTTAGGGTTATGAGAACCCACTTAGACCTCTGCAAATTGGGGAGTTTTCTTAATATATTTGCTGACCAGCCCAACGCTGTTTCAAGATATCTTGGAGAGATTTTTGTTCTAGAATGCAGGTGAATTCCATTATGTTTGTGAGTTTAGGGCAGATTAAGCCTTATAAAGTAAACTGATGTTCTCCAGATGATAGATTTAAGGTCTTTCTGCGTTCTGTGAGATAAATCAACCATTTTATGTCACAAACATGAATGTGACAAATATATGTATTTGCCATATTTTATTGGCAGGGGAGAAACATTCAATGAAACATTGGAACACTGTATAGACTACATCAAATGCCAGTATGTTGCCTATCCTATATTCAGACAGGGCTTTTCTGATTACATGATCACCACTCCATGTTGGGGTCCCAACACGGTTGCCTCTATGGTCAGTGTTTCACCAGTCTAGCCAGGGCCAGGGCCAGTGTTACAAAATTACAATCCCCAGTGGTTATAGACAAGTACGCCCCAATTCCCTCCTAAACTAACTCTCTACACTCTCCATTTAACCCCCAACAGCTTTCTAACCCTGCCTACTTACCCAATCGTCACCTACTCCAGTGCCCTCAAGATCTGAGGTTGTTATGCAGATAAATTCCATTTTATTAGAAGTGTCTGACAGATTTTGCCTATATATGACCCACCCATTTCTAAGGCTTTTTATACAGCTGGGCTTTGTGTTATTGCCTTATTATCACTTTGTTTATTTATGATTTAGAAGTAGACATGAAAAATCAAATTAAATCTTCTTGTGTTTGACTGATACGTAAATATATCCAAATATAAATGATTTCAACTGTATCCTGGCTATGTATAGTTGGCTGGAGTACATGAATTCTTGAGGTTTATCAATCCAGCTCTCAGCATTATTATTCTTATTATTTTCAGAATGATTCATTGATGATAAATTGCAGAAGATCTTGTTTAAACCAACTAATAGGTTTAAATAAAGATCCAGTTATTATTTTTATACCCAGGCTCATGTTATTCTGTGTAACTATATAATATATAAATTACTTTATTATTTATAGGCTCATACATTATAGCACCAATAGCATCTCCACACACTTTTGATCTAATGTATCCAGACACACCTTTACATCTCCTCACATGTCATGGCCAGGTTCCAAGCCTAACATCAGCATGCCCAATACCACATGAGAGGCGTAAAGATGGCTGTCGTTGGAGTCAGTGTAAATGTGTTCTTTGAAGTGATGAATTGGGTTTCACCCTCTGGCAGTCTGATGGACAAGTTTGTATTTTTGGGTGCTTAAAGAATGGCCTATGGTTGTTTTTCATGGTTCAGTACAGGGACCCTGCTTCCGTTGAAAGGGAACTTTAAGGATATTCTGTCAAGGAAAAATATGTGTTTTGTTTCAAAATAGTATTCCTACTTTCCCAAGTGCTCTCAGCCATGTGACTAATAGCAATGCTAGTAGAGAAACCCTCCTGTATTTTAGGGAGTAGGAAACACAGAAAGAAATCACCAGCGCTCGGTCTAACCCACGCTGTAGCGCTGACCAGCTGATAGAAACACACTATTGTGCCAGCGCTCGGTATAACCCACAATCTGGAGTTGACCAGCTGCTATAAACACACTATTATGCCAGCGCTCGGTCTAACCCACAATCTGGAGTTGACCAGCTGCTATAAACGATAAAAAGCCATTAATTATACACAAAGAGAAAGAAAGTTTGCCAGCGCTTAGTTTGCCTTTAAAAATAATTTTTACAAAAAATGAGGTGTTAGTACCACACTTTGGCCAACATATGTAAGCTCCCGTGCCACGTCAAGGCCCCTCATTGTACGTGAGTCCTACACTGTCTAATGACTTTGAGTCTGTGATGCAATTAAAATAAAGTCCCCCAGCAAACAATGTGAGTAGGAAACAGGCAGAACTATCCATACTGTGGGTAATGGAACACTGGGAGATGTGTTGCCCATGGGAATATGCGCTACCCTCGGGGACAAATCTCCCAAAAAAAACCTTTTGCATTGGTGCCAGTTGGGATCTGTACTAATACATATTAACTTTTACGTATGAATCACGTAACTGCCTTCTCCTGCATTTTCCAACAGTTACACAATTCATATATTTTACCGCACATAATTCACACTGACGCCAAAGAACACTAATTGTTATATGTCTATGAAGATTCTCATTCATCCAGGTCATGATATACAGTATCTAGTAGAATTAAGTCTAAAACAACTGGACTTTTCTGAGTTTTTTCTTGAAAACGTTTCACCACTCATCCGAGTGGCTTCTTCAGTTCAAATGACTGGTAGGGAATTCCCCGGTATTTAAACTCTTGATGGTAGTAGAGTCACAGACATCCAATCACAATGGTTCCATTGAACTTGTTCAGTTAGGTGTTAGCTGAAACTGACAAGTGTAAGAAGGTATGATCCAATCACAATGGTACCAAGATTCTCATTGATGAAGGTGTTAATAAGGGGTAATTATATCTTAGTTGGGGTCAAGTACAGGTACTGTTTTATTATTACAGAGAAAAGGGAATCATTTAACCATTAAATAAACCCAATAGGGCTGTTCTGCCCCCAATAAGGGGTAATTATATCTTAGTTGGGATCAAGTACAGGTACTGTTTTATTATTACAGAGAAAAGGGAATCATTTAACCATTAAATAAACCCAATAGGGCTGTTCTGCCCCCAATAAGGGGTAATTATATCTTAGTTGGGATCAAGTACAGGTACTGTTTTATTATTACAGAGAAAAGGGAATCATTTAACCATTAAATAAACCCAATAGGGCTGTTCTGCCCCAATAAGGGGTAATTATATCTTAGTTGGGATCAAGTACAGGTACTGTTTTATTATTACAGAGAAAAGGGAATCATTTAACCATTAAATAAACCCAATAGGGCTGTTCTGCCCCCAATAAGGGGTAATTATATCTTAGTTAGGATCAAGTACAGGTACTGTTTTATTATTACAGAGAAAAGGGAATCATTTAACCATTAAATAAACCCAATAGGGCTGTTCTGCCCCCAATAAGGGGTAATTATATCTTAGTTAGGATCAAGTACAGGTACTGTTTTATTTCTACAGAGGAAATTGGTTTTAAAATTCTGAATTATTTGATTAAAATGGAGTCTATGGGAGATGGGCTTTCCGTAATTCGGAGCTTTCTGGATAATGGGTTTCCGGATAAGGGATCCCATACCTGTACTAGAATAGAAGCCAAGCAGGTATGAGCCTTCAGCCTTGTACCTTTATATGGTCCAGGAACTCCTCTGCGACTTACAGTATCCTTATATTTAACAATATGGGGTACACTAATCACTCTATAATAAATCTGCCCATACAGTATGTGTCAAAATTAAACACTGAAAAGATTATCCCAAGACAACATGGGATGTTAATATTATCCTTTATTTATATTATTATCTAGATCTTTACAGACATTGTTTAGTAATTCATATCCGTGCCTAAGAAAAGCAGGCAGATCAGTTCCATAGAAAACATCCAACTCTTATTCTCTTTGTATTATTTACAGATTTAGCACGGAGTATCCTGACAAAACATTGGGGATAGGCAGATTTCTGACTACATACAAAACAACGCTTTTGAAATACAGGTATCGGACCCCTTATCCGGAAACCCATTATCCAGAAAGCTCCGAATTACGGAAAGCCTGTCTCCCATAGACTCCATTATAATCAAATAATTAGGATTTTTAAAATTGAATTCCTTTTCTCTGTAATAATAAAACAGTACCTGTACTTGATCCCAACTAAGATATAATTACCCCTTATTGGGGGCAGAACAGCCCTATTGGGTTTATTTCATGGTTAAATGATTCCCTTTTCTCTGTAATAATAAAACAGTACCTGTACTTGATCCCAACTAAGATATAATTACCCCTTATTGGGGGCAGAACAGCCCTATTGGGTTTATTTCATGGTTAAATGATTCCCTTTTCTCTGTAATAATAAAACAGTACCTGTACTTGATCCCAACTAAGATATAATTACCCCTTATTGGGGCAGAACAGCCCTATTGGGTTTATTTAATGGTTAAATGATTCCCTTTTCTCTGTAATAATAAAACAGTACCTGTACTTGATCCCAACTAAGATAGAATTAATCCTTATTGGATGCAAAACAATCTTATTGGATATAATTAATGTTTTATTGTTTTTTTAGTAGACCTAAGGTATGAAGATCCAAATTACGGAAAGATCCCTTATCCGGAATACCCTTGGTCCCGAGCATTTTGGATAACGGGTCCTATACCTGTACCAGTAAAAGGGCTGATATATTTATAATTGGTGGTTATGAGTGGTACCAGTGCACACACCAATTTACTATTAACATTTTATTCTTTAGAAACATTCCAGGCTATTGCAATCCTCGTCGCCCGTGGGAAGCAGGGATTTCAATGGGTCACCCATTTGAATCCTGAGGTTGAACACATTCTGCCCAACTGACACGGGTATCGGCTTTAATGCATTTGTCGGTGAATTAAAACTTTAAAGAAGAACATTTCTGACAGTCAGGAAAGTTTGATAAATCTCATGAAAAATCAAACTTTGAAGAAATATTCTTCTTTAAAGTTTTAATTCACCGACAAATGCATTAAAGCCGATACCCGTGTCAGTTGGGCAGAATGTGTTCAACCTCAGGATTCAAATGGGTGACCCATTGAAATCCCTGCTTCCCACGGGCGACGAGGATTGCAATAGCCTGGAATGTTTCTAATGCTAGTAATGTTTCTGGCTTCCCAAGCTTGATTGATGATAAATCAGTCCCTAATTTATAAGTAAAGAAATTACCCTAGTTGCAGCAGGCGGAACAAACAGGGTAACACTACTCTCAATGCTGCCAACCTTCCTACCTACCTTTCCTTCTATTTTTGCCCTATTGTGGACTCCATTCCCTATAAGCAGCTGGCACACCTGGGAAGGGCATTTTATTGCAATCTTATACCACATGATGATTCCTTATTTCCTTATTTCTTCAGTTATTGACATCCACAGACAGTGGCATAACACTGCGCAGGGTCCCCCAGGCCCGCTCCCATATAAATACCCACTCCCTGCCCACTATCCTACCCAAAAGTGGGTACACATGGGCAAATTTATGCTTCTGATTTGGCATAACACTGCGCAGGGTCCCCCAGGCCCGCTCCCATATAAATACCCACTCCCTGCCCACTATCCTACCCAAAAGTGGGTACACATGGGCAAATTTATGCTTCTGATTTGGCATAACACTGCGCAGGGTCCCCCAGGCCCGCTCCCATATAAATACCCACTCCCTGCCCACTATCCTACCCAAAAGTGGGTACACATGGGCAAATTTATGCTTCTGATTTGGCATAACACTGCGCAGGGTCCCCCAGGCCCGCTCCCATATAAATACCCACTCCCTGCCCACTATCCTACCCAAAAGTGGGTACACATGGGCAAATTTATGCTTCTGATTTGGATCCTTCAGACCAATTTGGCAGCTTATCTGCCTGTGTATGGGAACCCCCGATGGGCCTACCCTACAGATGTTGTTCGGGCAGGTTTTCCCTTAAATCGGGAACCACATCGGCTCATTGATGCGGTCCTCACTCTGACAGGTCCAAAGCTCCAAACGATCCGATTACTCCAATATTGCATATTGGACATATTGGTGGAAAGATCTGCTCATGAGATGACCTCGCCAAACGAGTGGATCTTATAGGGCAGGGGGTCCCCAAACATTCTTACTCGTGAACCACAGGCAAATGTAAAAAGACTTGGAGAGCAACACAAGCACCATAAAGGTTCATGGAGGAGCCAAATAAGGGCTGTGATTGGCTATTAGGGGCCTCTATGCACCCTATCAGCTTACAGGGGGCTTTATTTGGTAGTAAATCTTCTTTTTATTCAACCAAAACTTGCCCCCAAGTCAGGAATTCAAAAATAACTCCCTGGTTTGGGGGCACTGAGAGCAACACCCAAGGGGTTGGGGAGCAACATGTTCCCCCCGAGCCACTGGTTGGGGATCACTATTATAGGGTTTGGTCACCTTGAGAACTGGTGTGGAGCGGAGCTATATATATAGCAATGGAGGAAGCAAACCCAACAGTCCCGCCCCCCCACAGGGTCCGTTTCCTCAATTGTTACTACACTGTCCATAGAACAATACACTTTTTTCTTACCTTTATTTATAAAATGTTTCCCCATATGCAAAATACCAGGAGTTTAAACTTAGCAAACCTTGGGACTCTCATTGTGCTCACACAGGGTGGCTGCATCTAAAACAGGCGCAGATGTGCTGTGAAAGGGCTTCCTAGTTCATTAAAAAATATTTGCTGGTACATAAAATGTGCTGGATAGAGTGCTGTGTGCAAGATATCAGTGTTATCAGACATATTAATATGTACAAACAGGAATATAAGGTTCCAGTGGCATAACTATATAGGAAGCAGACCCCATGGTTCCAGCGGACAGGGGGCCCGGTCCCCGGGATCTGCTTTAGAGAACCCTACGTGAGAGCTAGTGGGCAGGAGGGGGATGTGTGGGATGGGCATGGAGGGGGAAGGTAAGGGCAGGGTCGGACTGGGGGGTGCTGCCCTAGGGGCCCTGCAGGTGCCCCCGCTAGCCGCGTCCCCCGCACCCCTAACCCCCCCGCTGAGCCTCCTTAACCCCCCCATCCCCTGCAGGGTCCCCCACCAGACGTCCTCCCTGAGCATGGGTATAATGATAAGACAAAACAGAGGCGCCAAAAGGATAAAATTAGCTAAAAACACTTAAAAACCCAATGGGTAATTCAGAGGAGGTCTCTGAATTACCCATTGGGTTTTTAAGTGTTTTTAGCTAATTTTATCCTTTTGGCGCCTCTGTTTTGTCTTATCATTATATCGAGTCCACCCCAAGTGGAGGGGTGTCATCCCCATTTTTCTTCCTTCTACAGAGAGCGACTTCTTATTCCTGAGTGGGGTCAGGATAATCTCCCCACCTGCCTATACAGTGGTTGCCTATTGGTAACCCTGGCTTGTGAGTATTAATTTGTTTACTCTACCATTACTCCTTGTAAAAACATATTACACTATTGGGGCTCTTGGTGTTCCTTTTTGTCTGAGCATGGGTATGTTTAACACGTCAGGGGAGGAACCATGGGCTGGGGAACGCCGACAAGGGTCAGGGCCGCCGGGGCCCACCAGGTTTTTTCCTTCAGAGATCAGCTGACAGGAAGTGATGCAGCTTTAACTGTAACAGGAAGTAGTGTGACTGATGGGGCCTAGCATGTATGTGTGCCTTGGCTTGTTTGTGTGCACTGTGACTCCTATGATCCCAGGGGGCGGCCCTTAGTACATAAAATGGCAGTTTCCTATTTAGGATTACCCAATGGCACATACTGCTAAATAAGTATATTTATATGAAAATGGTTTATTTAGATGAAGCAGGGTTTCACATATGAGCTGTTTATGCAATATATTTTTATAGAGACCTACATTGTTTGGGGGGATAGTTTTCCTTTAAATCAAATGTGGCCCCTAATTTGATGATGACTGGCGGGTGGTTATTTCTGAGTTATGTTAGAACTGAATCGGAATGGAAAGCTTCTAAAATTGTAATGTAAAGCTTGTAAATGTCATCAATGCGGTTGTTTATTTTGTAGCATTTTATGAAGGAGCTTGAACATACTGTATGTTTGGCTGCTTATATTGGCAAGTGTTCACTACTTTCTCGACAGAAGCCAAGTAAGCACACAACAAAGGCAAACGTACAGCTTTTATAGGCAGAACTACAGGGACAGGTTCCATGACGTCTCTAGGGCAGTGGGAATGGAGGGAACCCTGTGGGCAAAAAGGATATTGTGTTTTTACCCACAACTAAAATAGCAACACTTTTGTACTATATAATAATGAATCCTGCTAGCTTCTGCAGATTCTTGTTGCTATGACTGCTCTGGTCCCTTAGGCAGCTCCGTGGCATTGCTGTAGCAATGGGGCTTGTGAGTGAGCAGTAGTGATGGGCGAAATGTTTCTCCCGGCATGGATTCGCAGCGAATTTCCGCGTTTCGCCACTGGTGGATTGTTTCGCGAAACAGATGAAAAAATTTGCAGCGGAAGAATTCGCTGCGCGTCCAAAAATTGTTGTGGGCATCAAAATAAATAGTCACGGCGTCAGAATAAATAGTTGTGGCGTCAAAGAATAGCCGCAGCGTCAAAATAAATAGTCGCTGTGTCAAAATAAATAGTTGTGCGTCAAAAGAATAGTCGTGCGTCAAAAAAGTAGTCGCGGGCATCAAAAGAATAGTCGCAGACGACAAAAATTTTTTACACGCAACATTTTCGAGAATTTTTCGCCGTTTCGGCCAATGGGAGAGGCAGGTTAAATTGGGGTGGAAAGAGAGAGATTTGGGGGATCTGGGCCTTTCGAGGTGGAGACAGGAATGTACCCCTCCCATGAGAAGACGAGGGGCTGATTTACTAATCCACAAATCCGAATCCGAATGAGAAAAATTCGGATTGGAAAACAAACATTTTGCAACTTGTTCGTATTTTTTGTGATTTTTTTCGTCGCCTTTGCGACTTTTTCGTAAATTGTCGCGACTTTCTCATAGCCATTACGAATTTTGCGAATTGTCGCGACTTTTTCGTATTGAGCGCCCAAAAAAGTCGCAAAATACCGATCATTACGAAAAAAACGCATTCGAACGCTTTTTGGACGTTCGTGGATTAGTAAATGTGCCCCTAGGGGTACTGAGGGTTCATAATATGTGAGGAAGCAAAACTGAGCACAGCAGTGCCAAGTCCTACCGTAATACTGCCCCCCCAACTGCCCTGGCTCTAAATCTGTCCTACAAATGGCAACGAGATGGATAAACAATCCCTGTCTTGCTTACAGGGGAGGGCATTGCTTAGTAGCTAATGCACAGAATGCCTTAACGCCCTATATATATTGATAATGGGGGAGTGCAGGGGGGCTCTTGTTGCTATTTTTGTATGAATTTTGTGGTCACAACCTCATCGTCCCCCCCCACCTAATGGTTTAAAATTGAGTGGTGAGTATAACTACTCAATAACAATGGGGCTTATGAGTGAGCAGGCCTGAGCTGGCCAATGGGAGAGGCAGGTTAAAATGGGGTGGAGAGAGAGAGAGATTTGGGGGATCTGAGCCTTTCGAGGTGGAGACAGGAATGTATCCCTCCTTAGTTTAATGCACAGAATAATGCTCTATATATATTGATTTCCCTGTAGATATTGATAATGGGGGAGTGCAGAGGGGTTCTTATTGCTATTTGTATGAATTTTGTGGTCACAGCCTCATTGCCCCCCCCCCCTTCCCACCTAGTGATTTAAAATTGAGTGATGAGCACCACTATCCCTTGTTTGCTATAGTAGAAATCTGTCCTGCCTTTTAGATGTTGTTGGGCCAATTAGGAAGTTCCTGGCCCTGCACTTCCCAGTACAGAAAGCTCCGAATTACGGAAAGCCCATCTCCCATAGACTCCATTTGAATCAAATAATTCAGAATTTTAAAACTGATTTCCTTAGTATTAAAACAATACCTTGTAATTGATCCCAACTAAGATATAATTACCCCTTTTATTGGGGGCAGAACAGCCCTATTGGGTTTATTTAATGGTTAAATGATTCCCTTTTCTCTGTAATAATAAAACAGTACCTGTACTTGATCCCAACTAAGATATAATTACCCCTTATTGAGGGCAGAACAGCCCTATTGGGTTTATTTAATGGTTAAATGATTCCCTTTTCTCTGTAATAATAAAACAGTACCTGTACTTGATCCCAACTAAGATATAATTACCCCTTATTGGGGCAGAACAGCCCTATTGGGTTTATTTAATGGTTAAATGATTCCCTTTTCTCTGTAATAATAAAACAGTACCTGTAATTGATCCCAACTAAGATATAATTACCCCTTATTGGGGCAGAACAGCCCTATTGGGTTTATTTAATGGTTAAATGATTCCCTTTTCTCTGTAATAATAAAACAGTACCTGTACTTGATCCCAACTAAGATATAATTACCCCTTATTGGGGCAGAACAGCCCTATTGGGTTTATTTAATGGTTAAATGATTCCCTTTTCTCTGTAATAATAAAACAGTACCTGTACTTGATCCCAACTAAGATATAATTACCCCTTATTGGGGCAGAACAGCCCTATTGGGTTTATTTAATGGTTAAATGATTCCCTTTTCTCTGTAATAATAAAACAGTACCTGTAATTGATCCCAACTAAGATATAATTAATCCTTATTGGATGCAAAACAATCCTATTGGGGTAAATTAATGTTTTATTGATTTTTTAGCAGACTTAAGGTATGGAGATCCAAATTACGGAAAGACCCCTTATCCGGAATACCCTTGGTCCCGAGCATTCTGGATAACGGGTCCTATACCTGTATAGGCTCCCAGTAGCCTCCACAGTAGAAGGAAAATCCCCTAAGGGCCATCCTTAAAGAGCACCCATTGCCCTAAAGTTGTTTCACCCACCGGAGTTTGTACTCCAGTTAAGGGAAACAATACTTAAAAAAATAAATGCCCCCCTGCGAGCTCTAGACTGCCCACACTGGGAGGGAGCTCATAATAGTGTGTAATAGTCACACACATTTGTATGATAAGCACAAACTGTGCAACAATTCTTTGTGCCACAACATGGCCACCCAGTCCAGGGACAGTCTTATAAATGCCGGGGGTCTACACAGAGGCAACAAGTGAGGGATGGAGTTGGGGCCCCAAATCACTACTGTTCCTAGGGCCCTATTTTAATGAATATATATATTAGTTTCATAGAATAGAAGTATCCTTCTATTTAGTCTTTATATTTTCCTGTAGCTCCATCATTCTTCCTTCCCAACTGCTCACGAGCTGCAATAAATCTAAGGCGTGTGTGCTATTATAGGTTCATTTAGTGCTCTGTTTCCCTTGGCACCAAAGCTGCTCATAATATTGTTTTACACAACACACATTGGCCACATCTAAACATGTCTGCTTCCCTTATGTTTCCTGTTAGTAAGTGCCCGAAACTCCTCATACTGCCGGCGTGTGATGTTTTTATTGATTAAGGACTGAGGAGCAGAACTGATGGACTTGCTATGGAGCAAAATGATGTAGGGAATAAAAGTATAGTTGATATATATAAATGTAGATCTTTATATCACAATAACCTTAGATATAATGCTTGGTAAATCATCCAAGCCTTTTTCATAGAATCATCATGCCCGCGCCTGCGCCGTATCTTTATATGGCCTTTGCCATATCTTAATATGGCACTATCTATGCAGGAGTCAAAGGCAGAAACTGAGTGGGTGGGAAAGGAAAATATAAAGTGGCAAAGGAGGAAGAAATACAACTCCCAGAATCCCCCACCCACAATCAGTTTATATTACACAATAACGAGTTTCATGACCTGTCTTTCAAAAGGGAAGCCAGCCTCACAAATACATTCTGCACACAATATACAATGCCTCCCCCTGGTGGTACATTTGTATATTACAGAAACATACAATGCAAAATGTTCCATTCAGGTTTTATTTAATATGCAGTCAGTTTAATTTCAGAAGAAACTTTTAAATAATTGGGACATGGTCACAAATTGGTCACAAATGGCAATGACAAATGGCAATGAGATAGAAGGCATACCTTCCAGCATTTGAAAATATGAAAACGAGTCCCTTTATACCCCTTTATGACCAAGACATGCCCCCGGTAGCGGTAGCCCTGGTAGGCCCTGCACCCTCCAGTCCGACCCTGGTAATTTCTCATTTCTAATGGAAGAATTCAGTTTAAATATCCAATAAGCTAACGACTTTTAGGGGCTGATTTACTAAGACACGAATTCGAATCCGAATTGGAAAAATTCCGATTGGAAAACGAACATTTTGCGACTTTTTCGTATTTTTTGCGATTTTTTTTCGGCGTCTTTACGACTTTTCGGAAATTATCGCGACTTTTTCGTTACCAATACGATTTGCGCGAAAAAACGCGAGTTTTTCGTAGCCATTCCGAAAGTTGCGCAAAATCTGGCGATTTTTTTCGTAGCGTTAAAACTTGCGCTTTTTCCGTAGCGTTAAAACTTAAAAGGCGTGACGTTTCGCGCAAGTTTTAACTCTACGAAAAAATCGTGACTTTTTGCGCAAGTTTTAATGCTACGAAAAAATCGCCAGATTTTGCGCAACTTTCAGAATGGCTACGAAAAACTCGCGTTTTTTTCGCAAAAATCGTATTGGTAACAAAAAAGTCGCGATAATTTCCGAAAAAATCGCAAAATACCGATCATTACAAAAAAAAACGCAATCGGACGCATTCAGCCCGTTCGTGGGTTAGTAAATGTGCCCCTTAGAGTTATAATTGCCAGTAGTAGCAGTTACAGAAAATGCTTTGGAAGTAGGAGAATGTAAGCAATAGTTGACCTGAGCAGTGTATCGGGGGGCCCCTCCTGGAGAATGCAGAAATAGGCATCATACCAAAATATCATTTCTGACTTCTTCTGAAAAAAAAAATATTTTAAACAGTTCATTATCCTGAACTTCATAATATTTGAATATTTTATAAATTTTGTTTTCAGGGTTATGTTTATTACGCAGTCCATGCAAGATTACTAAATGCCTTCATTTATAATTGGTAATGTTGCTAATTGGCAGTGTTTGTAATAGACATATAACCAGGAATATAAAGTGTATTTGTATTAGAGATATTGGCAGGCCAAGTCTGAGCCAAAACCGATCCCGAGAGTTACACGCTAGTACAGGTATGGGACCTGTTATCCAGAATATTTGGGACCTGGGGTTTTCCGGGTAATGGATCTTTCCTTAATTTGGATCTCCATACCTTAAGTCTACTTAAAATCATTTAAACATCAAATAAACCCAATAGGGCTGTTCTGCCCCCAATAAGGGGTAATTATATCTTAGTTGGGATCAAGTACAGGTACTGTTTTATTATTACAGGGAAAAGGGAATCATTTAACCATTAAATAAACCCAATAGGGCTGTTCTGCCCCAATAAGGGGTAATTATATCTTAGTTGGGATCAAGTACAGGTACTGTTTTATTATTACAGAGAAAAGGGAATCATTTAACCATGAAATAAACCCAATAGGGCTGTTCTGCCCCAATAAGGGGTAATTATATCTTAGTTGGGATCAAGTACAGGTACTGTTTTATTATTACAGAGAAAAGGGAATCATTTAACCATTAAATAAACCCAATAGGGCTGTTCTGCCCCCAATAAGGGGTAATTATATCTTAGTTGGGATCAAGTAGAGGTACTGTTTTATTATTACAGAGAAAAGGGAATCATTTAACCATTAAATAAACCCAATAGAGCTGTTCTGCCCCCAATAAGGGGTAATTATATCTTAGTTGGGATCAAGTACAGGTACTGTTTTATTATTACAGAGAAAAGGGAATCATTTAACCATGAAATAAACCCAATAGGGCTGTTCTGCCCCCAATAAGGGGTAATTATATCTTAGTTGTGATCAAGTACAGGTACTGTTTTATTATTACAGAGAAAAGGGAATCATTTAACCATTAAATAAACCCAATAGGGCTGTTCTGCCCCCAATAAGGGGTAATTATATCTTAGTTGGGATCAAGTACAGGTACTGTTTTATTATTACAGAGAAAAGGGAATCATTTAACCATGAAATAAACCCAATAGGGCTGTTCTGCCCCAATAAGGGGTAATTATATCTTAGTTGGGATCAAGTACAGGTACTGTTTTATTATTACAGAGAAAGGGGAATCATTTTTAAAAATTAGAAGTATTTGCTTATAATAGAGTCTATGGGAGGTGCCCTCCTGTAATTTGGAATTTTCTGGATAACGGGTTTCGGGATAACAGATCCGATACTTGTAGTAATACTTTACTATCACTGCCACAGCAAATGGCACAGACAAGTTGACCGCTGTACACACCAGCTTAGTGTTATACAAGCAAGTCTGGAATGCAACGATCAGCAATTTTTTTTTTCACTGTGAAATTTGTAGTTTACATTTTCGAGAATCCGCACTTGAATTTCGCCATGCATTGTTACATCAGGAAAATAAACATAGTCTTTTGTGCAGAAAAAAGTCAGACGTCAATATTATGCACCCATTGCCTTCCCCAGCCCTCCCCGTGTTTATCTAAAGAGCTGCCTGGGCAATATAGTCGTTGGTGATACAATATATACAATATATCTGCGGGTAAATGTTAAGGGTAGAGACCCTACCTATAGTACCACCCTTCTCTGAATCTTTCCTCAGCAGATCATTTCCTTTTATATAGAGGCCAGCCTCTGCCCCACCCATTTCCCCACCTACCTGCCCATTTCCTTGCCCCATCTGCCCATTCCCCTGCCTAGCCCACCCATTCCCTGCCACCAAAGTCATCTAATTTGTCCCCAACCTAAAGGCCGGTAGTAATAGTAAAAAAAAAAGTCAACCTAGGCCCAATCCCCTCTCCTCCTCTATTCCCCAGACACCCTATCTACCCACCAATCCTTGCCTACTCTATGACAGGTCCTACCCCCTTTATGTCACAGCTCCGCCCCCTATTGGTCCCCCCACCCCTTATGTCTTCTGCTTGTATGTATACACATCCACTGGGAATAATAATCCCAATTATTCTCTCTGTGCGACCCCTTAATTCAATCAGACAGTAGCAATGAGGGCTATTAGTGGATGAACTAGTCATTTACATAGGGCCCTAAGATGGCGCCCCTTGAGGTGAATAACATGCCTGTGTAACAATTGCTGGAACCTGCAGCCCTCTGGTTGTTGTAAAACCTCTTTTCCAGTGTTCCCTGACTCCAAAGAAATGCTTGGGGTGGATGATGGAATGTACAGTTCAACAAAAGCTTCTCATAGCTTTAAGCGTTGCCAAATGATACATTTTATTTGTCTGTAATACATCCCCGTCTTACAGAGAGCAGAGGAGTCATTATTAAAATTAAATATATGGAATTAAAAATATAAAAATAAAATTGGAATACATGGATTTAAATAACATCATATTATATAAATTATATTTATATGTATATTATACAAATCAGCGATACAGAATAAATACATATAGGCAGGATTCCTGTATAAATTAGCTATAGGAGATTCTTCGGCCTATAACATCATCATCAACCCTATACCGGCCAGATCTCTTCCCGGAGCGATAACGTCTTGCAGCAATCGCTACAAGCAAGAACGCGGAGACTCCCAGAAGTACCCCGAGGACAATGACGGCTGCTCTCCAGCCATTGGATGGGTCCGAACTGCTTGCAGTAGACAATGAGGCTATATTGGATGTTGCTGCTGTCAAAGGAAAAACAAGTAAGTGTTAAAAAGTCACAAAAGATGTTGGGATTTATAGAATATCATGAGCACAATTGGTACCCAACATCAGTAACCCATAGCAACCGTCTGGGTGCTTCCATTCATTACATTCTAAGGAGGTAATGTAATGAAAGTCACAGCCAGGTCTATTAATCTACTAGCAGCCAGTCAGTTCAGTAAAACAGTAAATTCTGCCTGCTGATTGGTTGCTACAACCAATAGCCCCTAACTGCTAAAAGGGAAAATGTTCTGCTAGTTATCCAGGTTTGGAAATTCACAAGGGGCCAGCTGGGAAGCAGCATGATTGCCCATTGGTGTCTGTAAATTACCCTCCCATATAGATTGTAAGCTCTACGGGGCAGGGACCTCCATCCTCTTGTGTCTTTGACTCTTAACTTATTGCAACTGTATCTTTTATTTATTTGTATTTATTGTTATACTGTGTATTTATCCATTATTATCTTAATAACCCCCTGTTTGTATTAATGTATCCTACTGTACAGCGCTGGGTACATAAGTAGCACTTTATAAATAAAGATATACATACATACAGTTGTTACAAGCAGGAAAAATGTGGATGAAAAAATGATTAATGTTTGAATAATGATAAGAAAAAAACATAAAAACTATAGTGAAGCCTCAATTTTACATTGCCTGATCAGGGCCGTATCTATATAAAAGCACCCAAGGGCCTGTGCCGAGAGTGGGGTGGCCCTCGGGTGCTTATATAATACATAATGTAAAATATAAATAAATAACCCTCCCCAGCCGTCAAATGCTTCCTGACCAAATCCGACGGTGAAGCTGGGGAGATGAGGGTTCCCACAATGATTGTGGAAAGCTTTCTAAGATTGATTGGCTCCATTTCCAGTGTTCAGCCTGAGAGTGCTGTGTGCGCCCGATACTCCAAGTGTGCTGCACTGCTGCCTGGTTTGGCAGCAGCTTCCAGAGGTTCCCCTTGGTTCATTCCTCTAGGCCAGTGATCCCCAACCAGTGACTCAGGGCAATATGTTGCTCCCCAACCCCTTGGATGTTGCTCTCAGTGCCCCCAAACCAGGGAGTTATTTTTGAATTCCTGACTTGGGGGCAAGTTTTGGTTGAATAAAAACAAGATTTCCTACCAAATAAAGCCCCTGTAAGCTGATAGGGTGCATAGAGGCCCCTAATAGCCAATCACAGCCCTTATTTGGCTCCTCCATGAACTTTTATGGGTTTTTGTTGCTTCCCAAGTCTTTTTACATTTGACTGTGGCTCACGAGTAAGAAAGGTTGGGGATCCCTGCTCTAGGCTCTGGCAAAGTTTGTTACAAACTGATATATCTATCGGAAGCTGGCCAAAAAGGGTGCAAAATCACCTGCCGACTTGGCTGTTGTTGGGAAAATGGCCGCCTCCTTGGCCAGTATCTGGTCAGATCTTGGAATGATGATTCCCATTGGCTGAAGACTGCATCTGCAAACCTTTTCGCAACAAGTCTACAAAGGTTCATTTATGTGATCCAGTCACTGGCCCAGGGGCCAAATGAATGCATTAGCCTGATCTGGGCAACAACCTCAGCAATGGAAACAGGCAGAGATCTGCTCATACACCTCATCCCATTGGGGTTTAGATTAATCCATATTGTTCAGCTGAATCCAACCTACATACTTAATGCCAGGTAAGTTTAATGCACTGGTCAAGAGAAGAAAGCACAGATGTTTCTATTTATTTGCAAGGTAGGGTATTCGATTCTGTTCCATATTCAGCCAAATCTATTCACTATAATTCCTGGATTTGCTACAACTTTTATTTTTTACTGTGCATAATTCTTAACTTGGGAGTCCGTTTCCACATGTTGGGCTGCACAGATGTACCGCTTTCTGTTAAGGCATTAGTACTCACCGATACATTGGTGGCCGGGGTTGGAAGGGTTTCCATCTTGTATCCCGGGGTAGCACTGGCACTGATAACTCCCTATGGTGTTGGTGCAGGATGCTAGGGATGAGCAAGGGCTGGTACTGGCGGCACACTCATTTATATCTGCAAATAGAAAGCAAAGAATAGATTATGGATCTAAAGGTTTTAGACCAGGGCCATCATCTGGGGTACAGGGGGCACTACAGTCAAGAACGCTAATAGACATAAAAGTGGAATAAAATAGACTTGAAGAGAAGGATGATTGTGGGCAGGGTAGACCATGGGTATGTCTATGCGTGAGTTTTACATTTTATTCATTGGGCCCCATACTACTTGTGGGCAGGCCCATGATCCTCAGGTCAGCAATAGACTAACAACTGTGTCCCCTTGGGGGTAAGGACTTCTAACTTTGTAACTTAATAATATGGGGTCTGATAGTGTCTACAACCATGCTCAACATCAATCCAACACCAAGGGGAGATGTTCAACATTAACAGGTACATATACAGTATATATATTATATATCCCCAATCCAATCAAAGGTTTTACCTAGCACTTATGGAACTTCTTAAGATCTTATACCCAAAATCCCTCTCTGTCAACAATAAGTTATTCCTCTTACCTACGCAGGTTCTTCCTGGAGCACTTGGACTGGTGTCAGTAAACCCAGACAGGCACTGGCAGCTGGCTACTCCATTTAGGGAGGCACAGGAGGCATATACAGAACATGGATTTACTGAAGGATCACAAGGATTTTGCACTGTAGGGAGAGAGTGTCATTCATAGAACACGTAAGGAAAACTCAGAAATATATAAAATAACATATACAGGTATAGTACCTGTTATCCAGAATGCTCGGGACCAAGGGGTATTCTGGATAAGGGATCTTTCTGTAATTTGGATCCCCATACCTTAAGTCTACTAAAGAATCAATAAAACATGAATTAAACCCTATGGAATTGTTTTGCATTCAATAAGGATTATTTATATCTTAGTTGGGATCAAGTACAGGTACTGTTTTATTATTACAGAGAAAAGGGAATCATTTAACCATGAAATAAACCCAATAGGGCTGTTCTGCCCCCAATAAGGGGTAATTATATCTTAGTTGGGATCAAGTACAGATACTGTTTTATTATTACAGAGAAAAGGGAATCATTTAACCATTAAATAAACCCAATAGGACTGTTCTGCCCCCAATAAGGGGTAATTATATGTTAGTTGGGATCAAGTACAGGTACTGTTTTATTATTACAGAGAAAAGGGAATCATTTAACCATTAAATAAACCCAATAGGGCTGTTCTGCCCCAATAAGGGGTAATTATATCTTAGTTGGGATCAAGTACAGGTACTGTTTTATTATTACAGAGAAAAGGGAATCATTTAACCATGAAATAAACCCAATAGGACTGTTCTGCCCCCAATAAGGGGTAATTATATCTTAGTTGGGATCAAGTACATGTACTGTTTTATTATTACAGAGAAAAGGGAATCATTTAACCATTAAATAAACCCAATAGGGCTGTTCTGCCCCAATAAGGGGTAATTATATCTTAGTTGGGATCAAGTACAGGTACTGTTTTATTATTACAGAGAAAAGGGAATCATTTAACCATTAAATAAACCCAATAGGGCTGTTCTGCCCCCAATAAGGGGTAATTATATCTTAGTTGGGATCAAGTACAGGTACTGTTTTATTATTACAGAGAAAAGGGAATCATTTAACCATTAAATAAACCCAATAGGGCTGTTCTGCCCCAATAAGGGGTAATTATATCTTAGTTGGGATCAAGTACAGGTACTGTTTTATTATTACAGAGAAAAAGGAAATCAGTTTTAATATTCTGAATTATTTGATTAAAATGGAGTCTATGGGAGACGGGCTTTCCGTAATTTGGAGCTTTCTGGATAACGGGTTTCCAGATAAGGGATCCCATACCTGTACTTAATATAACAAAAAAGCATAATTGACACATTGTTTCTATAGCAGTTGATGGATCTGTTTATATGGATCTGGATTCAGTTTATATATAATCAGGACACAGCTGGGTGATAGGGACGGTCTTAGCTGAAAGTGAATGGGGTTTGGGGCAAATCAGAAATGTGATCAAATACAAATGGGTGGGATCGGAGCAGATTGGGGCTGTGTTCTAATATATCACAATGATCCAAAGGGAACTGTTTGGAAGAACATTATCTGGCAGTTGCCTAGAATTATTCTTCTATGGTTTTTAAGTTTGAAAAACATTGGAACTTTAATTATCCAATGAACCAAGTCAGTACCTGAAAACTTGTAAGACGCCATGGCGTAAGTGGTGCTGTTGGTGAGCGCGCTGGTGAATGCCTGTTGCACGTTGCTCACTGTCAGATTATCAGCCGTGTTTGTGGCTATGTTAAAGTCGACGAGGAGGAGGCTTCCATTTTTAAAACCGGTTATGTCAATGAGCAGTCTCCCAGACTTATACAAGGCCTTGATGTCAGACGGTAGGTTATTTATTATCTGCCAATCACAAGAAAGCTCCAGGGTTATAAACCAATCACATGTTTGCTTTTAATATTCTAGACCAATTAGAGCAGTTGGGTGTTGGCTACTGCACTTTTGGCCTATTACTTTAGAAATTTCCATCTGGGTGCACAGAACATTCTTTTTTGGAGGCATTGCTTTTTGCTTGGATGTAAAAGGGCAGCTGCCACCTATATATATATATATATACTAATATAATAGTGAAGGGCTGTTCTTTGTCCGCAATAAGCTATACCCTTATCCTGCAATGTCTAGAAATCAATCACAGATCCCACCCACATGTACATGGGAACATGGGGTACAAATATGGGATCTATTTAGATCCATATAGATCTATTTAAGATCTATATGGGATCTTAAATGACTGGGTCCTTGTGTTTTCTGAAATTTGGATCACCATGCCTTAAAGAACAATTCAGTGTAAAAATAAACTAGGTAAGCAGATAGGCTGTGTAAAAACAAAAATGTTTATAATATATTTAGCCAAAAATGTAATCTATTAAGTCTAAAATGTGCAGATGTCTAACATAATAGCCAGAGCACTACTTCCTCCTTTCCGCTTTCTAATCTCTTAGTCAAGGAAGTGGCTTGAGGGGGGGAGCCACATGGGACATAACTGTTCAGTTAGTTTGTTTTTGATACTTAGCACGCAGGTCAGATTCCAAAGCAAACAGTTATGTCCCATACACCCCCCCCCACCCAAAGTCGATTATTGGTTACTGATAACTTACAGGTGAGAGAGCTGAAAGCGCGAAGTAGTGTTCTGGCTATTACATTAGACATATGTTCACTCCAGGTTTATACATTACATTACAGGTGAGAGAGCGGAAAATGGGAAGTAGTGTTCTGACTATTACATTAGACATACGTTCACTCCAGGTTTATACATTACATTACAGGTGAGAGAGCGGAAAATGGGAAGTAGTGTTCTGGCTATTACATTAGACATACGTTCACTCCAGGTTTATACATTTCATTACAGGTGAGAGAGCGGAAAATGGGAAGTAGTGTTCTGGCTATTACATTAGACATACGTTCACTCCAGGTTTATACATTACAATACAGGTGAGAGAGCAGAAAATGGGAAGTAGTGTTCTGGCTATTACATTAGACATACGTTCACTCCAGGTTTATACATTTCATTACAGGTGAGAGAGCGGAAAATGGGAAGTAGTGTTCTGGCTATTACATTAGACATACGTTCACTCCAGGTTTATACATTACAATACAGGTGAGAGAGCAGAAAATGGGAAGTAGTGTTCTGGCTATTACATTAGACATACGTTCACTCCAGGTTTATACATTACATTACAGGTGAGAGAGCGGAAAATGGGAAGTAGTGTTCTGGCTATTACATTAGACATACGTTCACTCCAGCTTTTATACATTATATTACAGGTGAGAGAGCTGAAAGCGGAAAGTAGTGTGCTGGCTATTACATTAGACATACGTTCACTCCAGCTTTTATACATTACATTACAGGTGAGAGAGCTGAAAGCGGAAAGTAGTGTGCTGGCTATTACATTAGACATACGTTCACTACAGCTTTTATACATTACATTTTTGCCTAACTAACTATATTGAAAACATTTTTTATTTTGCTCATCTATGAACTAAAAACAGTGACTAACCACTAAGCCAGTGGCCAGTATTGCTGTGTTGCACTGTTTGGGTTCTAGGTTCAGTTCCAGCCAGGGAAGTATCAGAAAAAAGTTTGTTTATTCTCCTCTTGTCTGGGTACTCTTGTTTCCACCCAACCACTAAAAACCTACTGGCAGTTAATTGGGTCCTAATAAAATTGACTCCAGTGTGATACTTTAGGCACGTTAGATTGTAAGCTCCAAGGGAACAGGGATTGATGTGATTTATGTATAATACACCAGCGCTATATAATGTGCTTCTTTCTCTTCTATGAAACCCAAATTATTTTTTTAATTAAATCATCCATACCTGTTATAAATGTATTTCAAAATCTGAGCTGTCAATCATAAATTGCCTGCCCCGCCTCTAGGCGGAGCAGGCAATATATGATTGTCAGCTCAGATTTTTAATTACAATTACATTAATTTTCCATTCAGCACTTCCTAGATGGCAAATGCATAAAATTTTGGGGCGATACAAAGCTTTCCTTAATAACAGTGCCCACAAAATGGCGCCGGCCTGCTGGCTGTGACTGGAAATTCCAGGACTGAAGGGAAAAAAATTTAATAATTTATATAGGGTAAGTAAAGTTTATTTTGCTCAACAAACCTTATTTTTTAGGGTGACAGGTCCCCTTTAAATGCAATTACTGAACTGGGACAAATTATGTCCATATGACAACTTTTTTCTACTCACCTCTGCCATCAAGTTAGCTTCAAGGTTTTTGTATGCTTGGCTGGTTTTATCACTGAGGGCAGCAGTATAGGGAACATTTTGTATCTGGATTTCTGCTGAAAATAATTTTCCATCTGCAAATAGGCAAGAAAGGGACCAGTGGGTAACATTTATTATTTGTTGGCATAAAAACACACATTTGACTTGACATATGATGGCAAATAGTTAGGGGCAGCATGGTAGTTCAGTGAGTAGCAAGTCTACCTTGGTGCAATGGGGTCCTAGCTTGTGATAGGGACCTTAGATTGTAAGCTCACTGGGGCAGGGACTGATGGGAATGTGATAGGGACCTTAGATTGTAAGCTCACTGGGGCAGGGACTGATGGGAATGTGATAGGGACCTTAGATTGTAAGCTCACTGGGGCAGGGACTGATGGGAATGGGATAGGGACCTTAGATTGTAAGCTCACTGGGGCAGGGACTGATGGGAATGTGATAGGGACCTAAGATTGTAAGCTCACTGGGGCAGGGACTGATGGGAATGGGATAGGGACCTTAGATTATAAGCTCACTGGGACAGGGACTGATGGGAATGTGATAGGGACCTTAGATTGTAAGCTCCACTGGGGTAGGGACTGATGGGAATGGGATAGGGACCTTAGATTGTAAGCTCACTGGGACAGGGACTGATGGGAATGTGATAGGGACCTTAGATTGTAAGCTCCACTGGGGTAGGGACTGATGGGAATGTGATAGGGACCTTAGATTGTAAGCTCACTGGGACAGGGACTGATGGGAATGTGATAGGGACCTTAGATTGTAAGCTCCACTGGGGTAGGGACTGATGGGAATGTGATAGGGACCTTAGATTGTAAGCTCACTGGGGCAGGGGCTGATGGGAATGTGATAGGGACCTTAGATTGTAAGCTCACTGGGGCAGGGGCTGATGGGAATGTGATAGGGACCTTAGATTGTAAGCTCACTGGGGCAGGGACTGATGGGAATGTGATAGGGACCTTAGATTGTAAGCTCACTGGGGCAGGGACTGATGGGAATGTGATAGGGACCTTAGATTGTAAGCTCACTGGGGAAGAGACTAGTGTATAACCCATATGCTACATAAATGAGTCAACACTATATAAATGACAGTACATAATAATAAAAAATAAACATTCAAATTAGCAGTCCCTATAAAAAGCCACAGTTAGCCCCGCAAAGAAATTTAAAGAATACGCATTATTACTGGGGTTAGACATAGACAAATGACAAATATTTCTCACTACTATGGCCTCCTTCAATGCTAAATACCTACTTTATACTAACAGCATGAAAGTGCTTTGTAGTCTGGGATGCCAACAATTGATTTTATGTGGCTGCTTATTTTTCTAAAGCGAAAAACGTAAGTTGGTCTTGAATGTTCTTTTGTGTCTGGGTAGTTTTATTTCCAAAAAGCCCTAATTTTTATTCCAGATGAACCATACCTGTAGTAACACTGCTTGTAGTGTCTGCTCTGTTCGGACAAGACAGTTGCTTTACGGTGATGTTGTACTGACTGGCAGGGAATAGACCGGAAAACGTGACCACTGAACCAGAAGTTGTATTCATGGCTACAACAGAGTTGCTCAGTGACAGTGTCACATTGAACTGAGCTCCTGAGGGTCCATTCTGACCAATAGGCATGACCTGGATTTGGTCGCTAGTCACTTGGACCAACTGAATAGTTACAGTTGCTTGTGCTGCAAATAAAAAATATGCATTAGAACTCAATGGCAAGCAGTGTTAAAAGTTACATTAGGGTATGATTGTATATGTTAGCGACTCACCACATGGGGAAATTGTTGTTGTGGCTGTAGTTGTTGATAAGGTGGTGGTTGTAGTGCTGGTAGTAATTGCCGTTGTTGTGGTATTGGTGGATGTGCGACTGGTTGTTGGTGTGCTAGTTATCGTTGCTGTAGATGTTAACATGCTTGCAGTTGTGGGTACTATAGTAGTGGTGCTTGTAGGTTGAGTTGTAGTAGTTAAAGCTGCCGCAGTTGTGGATGATGAAGTAATAGATGTTGCTGTGCTGGCAGTTTTGGGGACGGTAGTCAATGTGCTTGTAGGAGTTGTAGTAGCTGAAGCTGCTGTAGTTTTTGTGGATGATGCAGCAGTAGATGTTGTTGTGCTTGCAGTTGTGGGGGTGGAAGTAGTGGTGCTTGTGGGTTGATTTGTAGTAGTTAAAGTTGTTGCAATTGTTGTGGATGATGACACAGTAGATGTTGCTGTGCTTGCAGTTGTGGGGATGGTAGTAGTGGTGCTTGTGGTTTGAGCTGTAGTAGTTAAAGCACCCACAGTTGTTGTGGATGCTGAAGTAGTAGATGTTGCTGTGCTTGCAGTTGTTGGGACAGCAGAAGTGGTGCTTGTGGGTTGAGTTGCAGTAGTCAAAGCTGCTGTAGTTGTGGATGATAAAGCAGTAGATGTTGCTGTGCTTGCAGTTGTGGGAATGGTAGTAGTGGTGCTTGTAGGTTGGGTTGTGGTAGTTAATGCTGCAGTTGTTGTGGATGATGAAGCAATAGGTGTTGCTGTACTTACAGTTGTGGGGGCAGTAGTAGTGGTGCTTGTGGGTTGAGTTGTAGTAATTAAAGCTGCAGTTGTTGTGGATGATGAAGTAGTAGATGGTGCTGTGCTTGCAGTTGTGGGAATGGTAGTAGTGGTGCTTGTAGGTTGGGTTGTGGTAGTTAATGCTGCAGTTGTTGTGGATGACGAAGCAGTAGATGTTGGAGTAGTTGAAGTGGGGTTCATAGAAGTGGTGCTTGTAGGTTGAGTTGTAGTAGTTAAAGCTGCTGTAGTTGTGGATGATAAAGGAGTAGATGTAGTAGTTAAAGCTGCCGCAAGTGTCATCGATGGTGAAGCAGTAGATGTTAACGTGCTTGCAGTTGTGGGGTTTGCAGTTGTGGGTTGAGTTGCAGTAGTCAAAGCTGCTGTAGTTGTGGATGATAAAGGAGTAGATGTTGCTGTACTTGCAGTTGTGGGGTTTGCAGTTGTGGTACTTGTGGGTTGAGTTGCAGTAGTCAAAGCTGCTGTAGTTGTGGGGATGGTAGTAGTGGTGCTTGTGGTTTGAGCTGTAGTAGTTAAAGCACCCACAGTTGTTGTGGATGCTGAAGTAGTAGATGTTGCTGTGCTTGCAGTTGTAGGGACAGCAGAAGTGGTGCTTGTGGGTTGAGTTGTAGTAGTTAAAGCTGCAGTTGTTGTGGATGATGAAGTAGTAGATGTTGCTGTGCTTGCAGTTGTGGGAATGGTAGTAGTGGTGCTTGTAGGTTGGGTTGTGGTAGTTAATGCTGCAGTTGTTGTGGATGATGAAGCAGTAGATGTTGGAGTAGTTGAAGTGGGGTTCATAGAAGTGGTGCTTGTAGGTTGAGTTGTAGTAATTAAAGCTGCAGTTGTTGTGGATGATGAAGCAGTAGGTGTTGCTGTACTTACAGTTGTGGGGGCAGTAGTAGTGGTGATTGTTGGTTGAGTTGTAGTAGTTAAAGCTGCAGCACTTGCTGTGGATGACGAAGCAGTAGATGTTGGAGTAGTTGAAGTGGGGTTCATAGAAGTGGTGCTTGTAGGTTGAGTTGTAGTAGTTAAAGCTGCTGTAGTTGTGGATGATAAAGGAGTAGATGTTGCTGTACTTGCAGTTGTGGGGATGGTAGTAGTGGTGCTTGTGGGTTGAGTTGTAGTAGTTAAAGCTGCCGCAAGTGTCATGGATGGTGAAGCAGTAGATGTTAACGTGCTTGCAGTTGTGGGGTTTGCAGTTGTGGGTTGAGTTGCAGTAGTCAAAGCTGCTGTAGTTGTGGATGATAAAGGAGTAGATGTTGCTGTACTTGCAGTTGTGGGGTTTGCAGTTGTGGTACTTGTGGGTTGAGTTGCAGTAGTCAAAGCTGCTGTAGTTGTGGATGATAAAGCAGTAGATGTTGCTGTACTTGCAGTTGTGGGGTTTGCAGTTGTGGTACTTGTGGGTTGAGTTGCAGTAGTCAAAGCTGCTGTAGTTGTGGATGATAAAGGAGTAGATGTTGCTGTACTTGCAGTTGTGGGGTTTGCAGTTGTGGTGCTTGTGGGTTGAGTTGCACTAGTCAAAGCTGCTGTAGTTGTGGATGATAAAGCAATAGATGTTGCTGTGCTTGCAGTTGTGGGGTTTGCAGTTGTGGTGCTTGTAGGTTGAGTTGCAGTAGTCAAAGCTGCCGCAGTTGTGGATGATAAAGCAGTAGATGTTGTTGTGCTTGCAGTTGTGGGGTTTGCAGTTGTGGTGCTTGTGGGTTGAGTTGCAGTAGTCAAAGCTGCTGTAGTTGTGGATGATAAAGCAGTAGATGTTGCTGTGCTTGCAGTTGTGGGGTTTGCAGTTGTGGTGCTTGTAGGTTGAGTTGCAGTAGTCAAAGCTGCTGTAGTTGTGGATGATAAAGCAGTAGATGTTGCTGTGCTTGCAGTTGTGGGGTTTGCAGTTGTGGTGCTTGTAGGTTGAGTTGCAGTAGTCAAAGCTGCTGTAGTTGTGGATGATAAAGCAGTAGATGTTGCTGTGCTTGCAGTTGTGGGGTTTGCAGTTGTGGTGCTTGTAGGTTGAGTTGCAGTAGTCAAAGCTGCTGTAGTTGTGGATGATAAAGCAGTAGATGTTGCTGTGCTTGCAGTTGTGGGGTTTGCAGTTGTGGTGCTTGTAGGTTGAGTTGCAGTAGTCAAAGCTGCTGTAGTTGTGGATGATAAAGCAGTAGATGTTGCTGTGCTTGCAGTTGTGGTGCTTGTAGGTTGAGTTGCAGTAGTCAAAGCTGCTGTAGTTGTGGATGATAAAGCAGTAGATGTTGCTGTGCTTGCAGTTGTGGGGTTTGCAGTTGTGGTGCTTGTAGGTTGAGTTGCAGTAGTCAAAGCTGCCGTAGTGGTGGATGATAAAGCAGTAGATGTTGCTGTACTTGTAGTTGTAGTTGTGGGGACCGTAGTTGTGGTGCTTATAGGTTGAGTTGCAGTAGTCAAAGCTGCTGCAGTTGTGGATGATAAAGCAGTAGATGTTGCAGAGCTTGCAGTTGTGGGGTTTGCAGTTGTGGTACTTGTGGGTTGAGTTGCAGTAGTCAAAGCTGCTGTAGTTGTGGATGATAAAGCAGTAGATGTTGCTGTGCTTGCAGTTGTGGGGTTTGCAGTTGTGGTGCTTGTAGATTGAGTTGCAGTAGTCAAAGCTGCTGTAGTTGTGGATGATAAAGCAGTAGATGTTGCTGTGCTTGCAGTTGTGGTGCTTGTAGGTTGAGTTGCAGTAGTCAAAGCTGCTGCAGTTGTGGATGATAAAACAGTAGATGTTGCAGAGCTTGCAGTTGTGGGGTTTGCAGTTGTGGTGCTTGTGGGTTGAGTTGCAGTAGTCAAAGCTGCCGCAGTTGTGGATAATAAAGCAGTAGATGTTGTTGTACTTGCAGTTGTGGGGACCGTAGTTGTGGTGCTTATAGGTTGGGTTGCAGTAGTCAAAGCTGCTGCAGTTGTGGATGATAAAGCAGTAGATGTTGCTGTGCTTGCAGTTGTAGGAGCAGTAGTAGTGGTGCTTGTAGGCTGAGTTTCTGTAGTTAAAATTGAAGAAGTTGTTGCAGATGAGGGAGTGGTAGATGTGTCAGTAGATGTGGAGGTGGTATCAGAGGTGCTTGTAGGCTGAGTTCCGGTAGTTAAAATTGAAGAAGTTGTTGCAGATGAGGGAGTGGTAGATGTGTCAGTAGATGTGGAGGTGGTATCAGAGGTGCTTGTAGGCTGAGTTCCGGTAGTTAAAATTGAAGAAGTTGTTGCAGATGAGGGAGTGGTAGATGTGTCAGTAGATGTGGAGATGGTATCAGAGGTGCTTGTAGGCTGAGTTCCGGTAGTTAAAATTGAAGATGTTGCAGATGAAGGAGTGGTAGATGTGTCAGTAGATGTGGAGATGGTATCAGAGGTGCTTGTAGGCTGAGTTCCGGTAGTTAAAATTGAAGATGTTGCAGATGAGGGAGTGGTAGATGTGTCAGTAGATGTGGAGGTGGTATCAGAGGTGCTTGTAGGCTGAGTTCCAGTAGTTAAAATTGAAGAAGATGTAGCAGATGAGGGAGTGGTAGATGTGTCAGTAGATGTGAAGGTGGTATCAGAGGTGCTTGTAGGCTGAGTTCCGGTAGTTAAAATTGAAGAAGTTGTTGCAGATGAGGGAGTGGTAGATGTGTCAGTAGATGTGGAGATGGTATCAGAGGTGCTTTTAGGCTGAGTTCCGGTAGTTAAAATTAAAGATGTTGCAGATGAGGGAGTGGTAGATGTGTCAGTAGATGTGGGGATGGTATCAGAGGTGCTTGTAGGCTGAGTTCCAGTAGTTAAAATTGAAGAAGATGTTGCAGATGAGGGAGTGGTAGATGTGTCAGTAGATGTGGAGGTGGTATCAGAGGTGCTTGTAGGCTGAGTTCCGGTAGTTAAAATTAAAGATGTTGCAGATGAGGGAGTGGTAGATGTGTCAGTAGATGTGGAGATGGTATCAGAGGTGCTTGTAGGCTGAGTTCCGGTAGTTAAAATTAAAGATGTTGCAGATGAGGGAGTGGTAGATGTGTCAGTAGATGTGGGGATGGTATCAGAGGTGCTTGTAGGCTGAGTTCCAGTAGTTAAAATTGAAGAAGATGTTGCAGATGAGGGAGTGGTAGATGTGTCAGTAGATGTGGAGGTGGTATCAGAGGTGCTTGTAGGCTGAGTTCCGGTAGTTAAAATTGAAGAAGATGTTGCAGATGAGGGAGTGGTAGATGTGTCAGTAGATGTGGGGATGGTATCAGAGGTGCTTGTAGGCTGAGTTCCAGTAGTTAAAATTGAAGAAGATGTTGCAGATGAGGGAGTGGTAGTTGTGTCAGTAGATGTGGGGATGGTATCAGAGGTGCTTGTAGGCTGAGTTCCGGTAGTTAAAATTGAAGATGTTGCAGATGAGGGAGTGGTAGATGTGTCAGTAGATGTGGAGATGGTATCAGAGGTGCTTGTAGGCTGAGTTCCAGTAGTTAAAATTGAAGATGTTGCAGATGAGGGAGTGGTAGATGTGTCAGTAGATGTGGGGATGGTATCAGAGGTGCTTGTAGGCTGAGTTCCGGTAGTTAAAATTGAAGATGTTGCAGATGAGGGAGTGGTAGATGTGTCAGTAGATGTGGAGGTGGTATCAGAGGTGCTTGTAGGCTGAGTTCCGGTAGTTAAAATTGAAGAAGATGTTGCAGATGAGGGAGTGGTAGTTGTGTCAGTAGATGTGGGGATGGTATCAGAGGTGCTTGTAGGCTGAGTTCCAGTAGTTAAAATTGAAGATGTTGCAGATGAGGGAGTGGTAGATGTGTCAGTAGATGTGAAGGTGGTATCAGAGGTGCTTGTAGGCTGAGTTCCAGTAGTTAAAATTGAAGAAGATGTAGCAGATGAGGGAGTGGTAGATGTGTCAGTAGATGTGAAGGTGGTATCAGAGGTGCTTGTAGGCTGAGTTCCGGTAGTTAAAATTGAAGAAGATGTTGCAGATGAGGGAGTGGTAGTTGTGTCAGTAGATGTGGGGATGGTATCAGAGGTGCTTGTAGGCTGAGTTCCAGTAGTTAAAATTGAAGATGTTGCAGATGAGGGAGTGGTAGATGTGTCAGTAGATGTGAAGGTGGTATCAGAGGTGCTTGTAGGCTGAGTTCCAGTAGTTAAAATTGAAGAAGATGTTGCAGATGAAGGAGTGGTAGATGTGTCAGTAGATGTGGGGATGGTATCAGAGGTGCTTGTAGGCTGAGTTCCGGTAGTTAAAATTGAAGATGTTGCAGATGAGGGAGTGGTAGTTGTGTCAGTAGATGTGGGGATGGTATCAGAGGTGCTTGTAGGCTGAGTTCCGGTAGTTAAAATTGAAGATGTTGCAGATGAGGGAGTGGTAGATGTGTCAGTAGATGTGGAGGTGGTATCAGAGGTGCTTGCAGTTTCAACTGTAGAAGTCAAAGATGTAGTATCTACTGTAGTACCATAACAAATATCTAGGATACAGAAGAAAAGGGAAATCAGAAACTAGAGGGATTATGGCACAGAGACAACTCTATAAGGAAGTAAACAAGCGTTGGCATTATAAGGGCATCTCTGCAATAAATTAACTTTTCCCAGAGTTAAACACAGAAGGATCCTGGAGTAAAATGCTCTTTTATTTATACTGACATATTGTGTGAAAATCAATAAAGTGCCAGCACATTATACCCCGCTAAAAGTAGTAGCAGCACACTGCACTGTAGGATAGGAACCAACCAGCAGCTGGGATTCATTCCCAGAATTCCTTTTGTTAACTTGTATATGTATGAGGCAGTCTCCTCAACCTTAATGATTTGTTTGTAGAACCACATGGTGACTCTCCCTAAGCTGATCAGAAAACCCTGTACTAAACTGACGAGCCTGATGTGAGCAGAAACATAGATATTGATGTGGCAGTGGATGTGACCCTTTTTGACTTTGCAAAAGCATTTGATACAGTATCTTTCCAACTAATCTAACAGCCTTCTATGGGGGTGTGAGCAGAAACATAGATATTGATGTGGCAGTGGATGTGACTTATTTGGACTTTACAAAAGCATTTGATACAGTATCTTTCCAACTAATCTAACAGCCTTCTATGGGGATGTGAGCAGAAACATAGATATTGATGTGGCAGTGGATGTGACTTATTTTGACTTTGCAAAAGCATTTGATACAGTATCTTTCCAACTAATCTAACAGCCTTCTATGGGGATGTGAGCAGAAACATAGATATTGATGTGGCAGTGGATGTGACCCATTTTGACTTTGCAAAAGCATTTGATACAGTATCTTTTCAACTAATCTAACAGCCTTCTATGGGGATGTGAGCAGAAACATAGATATTGATGTGGCAGTGGATGTGACTTATTTGGACTTTGCAAAAGCATTTGATACAGTATCTTTCCAACTAATCTAACAGCCTTCTATGGGGATGTGAGCAGAAACATAGATATTGATGTGGCAGTGGATGTGACCCATTTTGACTTTGCAAAAGCATTTGATACAGTATCTTTCCAACTAATCTAACAGCCTTCTATGGGGATGTGAGCAGAAACATAGATATTGATGTGGCAGTGGATGTGACTTATTTTGACTTTGTAAAAGCATTTGATACAGTATCTTTCCAACTAATCTAACAGCCTTCTATGGGGATGTGAGCAGAAACATAGATATTGCAGTGGCAGTGGATGTGAACAATTTTGATTTTGCAAAAGCATTTGATACAGTATCTTTCCAACTAATCTAACAACCTTCTATGGGGATGCGAGCAGAAACATAGATATTGATGTGGCAGTGGATGTGACTTATTTTGACTTTGCAAAAGCATTTGATACAGTATCTTTCCAACTAATCTAACAGCCTTCTATGGGGATGTGAGCAGAAACATAGATATTGATGTGGCAGTGGATGTGACCAATTTTGACTTTGCAAAAGCATTTGATACAGTATCTTTCCAACTAATCTAACAGCCTTCTATGGGGATGTGAGCAGAAACATAGATATTGATGTGGCAGTGGATGTGAACAATTTTGATTTTGCAAAAGCATTTGATACAGTATCTTTCCAACTAATCTAACAGCCTTCTATGGGGATGTGAGCAGAAACATAGATATTGATGTGGCAGTGGATGTGAACAATTTTGATTTTGCAAAAGCATTTGATACAGTATCTTTCCAACTAATCTAACAGCCTTCTATGGGGATGTGAGCAGAAACATAGATATTGATGTGGCAGTGGATGTGACCTACTTTGACTTTGCAAAAGCATTTGATACAGTACCACACAGCTTACTGATTAAATTAAAAAAAGAGACTGGGATCATAATATTTATACTTGGATAGAGAACTGGTATTAGATTAAATATGGAACAGAATGGTGTGAAATGCAACAAGTTTCATGCAGGGTGTTGACACTTGCAATGAGATTTAACTGGGCAGCAAACTGAAAATGAATGTTGATAGGTGCAAGTATATGCAATTTGATAGAAAAATGAACAAGCAACAGCTGCAATGTCAACATTTTTTTTTTGTCTGTGGGTTTAGTAGATGTAATTTCACAAAGATTTACACAGATTTATTCATTTTTCTTGGAAATAAATTAATGAATAAAACAAACGAACATTTAGGGGCAGATTTATGAAAATGTGAGTTTAGAGCTTAATACATGAAAACTCTCTTCTATTCATTCCTATGGGATTTTCATGTTGAGTTGTCACTTTTACACATTAATAAATACGCTTCTAAAAATCCCATAGGAATGAATAGAAGTGAGTTTTTATGTATTAAGCTCCAATTGTATTTATACTTCCTGCCATTTTTGTTTTCTTTATTTTTTTTTTTACCAGGAGTCATTAAATATGAATTAAAATAAATTAAATAATATAAATTAAGTGTTTGATTTATCATAATTCTAGTTTGCGGTGTTTTTATTATGGTTCAAGAAAAAAATGCAATGAAAAATCCGGAATACGAATATAATATACAAATATAATAGAGAATATTCTTAAGAACCATGAATAGTCAGTATTTATTAGTTGCCAGAAAAAAATCGGCAAGTAAAATCTGATGAGGTTCAATAGAAGTCGGTGAGAATTGCCTTTATCAAGTTTATTTATTAACTTATTTTTCCAGTTTATTGAAATATTCACCATTTTATCCACATTGAAGATGAATGGAACAATGGAGATAAAATGCATGCTGGAATATTCTGAGTTTTTCCTTAAATAAACTAGCGTTAGAGAAGCAAAGTCGCACGGGTTTGGTCGTGGTTATTTTTTCTCGTCCCCGTACTTTATTTCATGAACTCGAGTTTTGATAACTCTGCTCTTAAGGATCAGGTTTGTGTAAGTACATTTTTAAGCTGCTATATTTGTTTTACTTTCAACATCTTAGATTTATAGAGATAAGCTTTACTGGGATTAAGGGTGAAGACACACGGAGCTACTAGTAGCGGCTACTAAAATAGACAGTGCTGATCATTTACTGATAATTGTCTCTACGTGTGTTTTAGCAGAGGAAATTCAGGTATGGTATGGGACCTTTTATCCAGAATGCTCGGGACCTGGGATTTCCCGGATAAGGGATCTTTCCGTAATTTGGATCTCCATAACAAATAAGTCTGCTGTTTTATTATTACAGAGAAAAGGGAATCATTTAACCATTAAATAAACCCAATAGGGCTGTTCTGCCCCAATAAGGGGTAATTATATCTTAGTTGGGATCAAGTACAGGTACTGTTTTATTATTACAGAGAAAAGGGAATCATTTAACCATGAAATAACCCCAATAGGGCTGTTCTGCCCCCAATAAGGGGTAATTATATCTTAGTTGGGATCAAGTACAGGTACTGTTTTATTATTACAGAGAAAAGGGAATCATTTAACCATGAAATAACCCCAATAGGGCTGTTCTGCCCCCAATAAGGGGTAATTATATCTTAGTTGGGATCAAGTACAGGTACTGTTTTATTATTACAGAGAAAAGGGAATCATTTAACCATTAAATAAACCCAATAGGGCTGTTCTGCCCCCAATAAGGGGTAATTATATCTTAGTTGGGATCAAGTACAGGTACTGTTTTATTATTACAGAGAAAAGGGAATCATTTAACCATGAAATAAACCCAATAGGGCTGTTCTGCCCCAATAAGGGGTAATTATATCTTAGTTGGGATCAAGTACAGGTACTGTTTTATTATTACAGAGAAAAGGGAATCATTTAACCATTAAATAAACCCAATAGGGCTGTTCTGCCCCCAATAAGGGGTAATTATATCTTAGTTGGGATCAAGTACAGGTACTGTTTTATTATTACAGAGAAAAGGGAATCATTTAACCATTAAATAAACCCAATAGGGCTGTTCTGCCCCCAATAAGGGGTAATTATATCTTAGTTGGGATCAATTACAAGGTACTGTTTTATTATTACAGAGAAAAGGGAATCATTTAACCATGAAATAAACCCAATAGGGCTGTTCTGCCCCCAATAAGGGGTAATTATTTCTTAGTTGGGATCAATTACAAGGTACTGTTTTATTATTACAGAGAAAAGGGAATCATTTAACCATTAAATAAACCCAATAGGGCTGTTCTGCCCCAATAAGGGGTAATTATATCTTAGTTGGGATCAAGTACAGGTACTGTTTTATTATTACAGAGAAAAGGGAATCATTTAAACATGAAATAAACCCAATAGGGCTGTTCTGCCCCAATAAATTATAATGGAGTCAATGGGAGATGGCCTTTCTGTAATTTTGAGTTTTCTGGACAACAGGTTTCCGGGTAAAAGATCCCAAAACTGAACAGAGATTTCTGGAAATCAGGTTTTTGGATAACGGATCCTGTACCTGTGCCGAGAAATGTTCAGTGCTGCGGTGTATTACAATGCAAAGAATGTTGAATAATTATTTCACTCTCTGCTCAGAAAATTGAAATTAGAGGAATACAAACTAAAAAAAAAAAAAAGAAATATCAGGATTGGGAAAATAAAGTTCAATTCACATCCTGGTAATTATAAATACATTTTTTAACTACATTTCTAGCCATAACTGTATTTCTCTGCACACAATGGGCTTGAAAGCGAAGTTATTCTGGAGAGAAAGAAATGCACAAAGGGAATTTCATCCTTACAAGGTGTGAGTGCGGAAATCAAAAAATCAGATTAAAAATAAAATAACTGAATCTGAACAAAAATAATTCTGGAGCAATTTCTGATATTAGTAACAACTTTTAGTTTTAAAAACATAGTATTTCGAACATTCATTATCCATTTCTCTAAAATACAGTTTTTGTTGCTTTATACAGTACAAAATATGACATTTTTGTTTATTTATGACCCATTGTTTATATTTTATCAAATAAATGATCTTTTCCTTATAGTTTTGGCTTATTGAGATCTCTCCGGACAAGCACAACATGAAAGTAGGATTTATATGTTACAGGCAACACTCGCTATTTGTTGCAAAATATGAATCCCCCCCACCCGTGGCTCTATATGGGTGCAGCTAAACGCACAACTGCACAGACTGTATGTATATATATTTATCCAAGTCCGTAATTGCAACATAAAGTTGTGTAACTAATAACATTATTTATTATTACAGAGAAAAGGGAATCATTTAACCATGAAATAAACCCAATAGGGCTGTTCTGCCCCAATAAGGGGTAATTATATCTTAGTTGGGATCAAGTACAGGTACTGTTTTATTATTACAGAGAAAAGGGAATCATTTAACCATGAAATAAACCCAATAGGGCTGTTCTGCCCCAATAAGGGGTAATTATATCTTAGTTGGGATCAAGTACAGGTACTGTTTTATTATTACAGAGAAAAGGGAATCATTTAACCATTAAATAAACCTAATAGGGCTGTTCTGCCCCAATAAGGGGTAATTATATCTTAGTTGGGATCAAGTACAGGTACTGTTTTATTATTACAGAGAAAAGGGAATCATTTAACCATTAAATAAACCCAATAGGGCTGTTCTGCCCCAATAAGGGGTAATTATATCTTAGTTGGGATCAAGTACAGGTACTGTTTTATTATTACAGAGAAAAGGGAATCATTTAACCATTAAATAAACCCAATAGGGCTGTTCTGCCCCCAATAAGGGGTAATTATATCTTAGTTGGGATCAAGTACAGGTACTGTTTTATTATTACAGAGAAAAGGGAATCATTTAACCATGAAATAAACCCAATAGGGCTGTTCTGCCCCCAATAAGGGGTAATTATATCTTAGTTGGGATCAAGTACAGGTACTGTTTTATTATTACAGAGAAAAGGGAATCATTTAAACATTAAAGGAAATAATTTTTTTAAATTAGAATTATTTGGTTATAATGGAGTCTATGGGAGATGGCCCTTCCGTAATTCGGAACTTTCTGGATAACAGCTTTCCGGATAAGGGATCCCATACCTGTATTGTCTACGGCAAGGTATTTTCTGGAGTTTAGTATCCATGAAAAAGTAGCTGCTACTAAGTAGCTCTGTGTGTCTTCACCCTAAAGCAAAAAATAAGAATTTTTCCCTTTCTGAAAAAGGTATTTCTATTTGGAATTTGAGCCCTACTTATTTGTTTATTGTAGAACTATCAAACAAAATTAGGATAGACTTACCGCAGAGGGCAAACAACGCGAATAAATAGATCCATCGTGCCATGGTTGGATTTGCTCCTCGCACCTTCAGCAGCACCTAACGTTCCTCTGGCATGCCGTTCTGCTATCCACCACTATAAAAAGCTGTGAAATAAAAGGGAGAGGCTCCTGGGCCAATCAGTGTCTCTTGAACGGGAAACTTTAGTTTATTAGAAAGACAAACCTGTTTTGCATCTCACTCACGTTTGTGTCTGAATCATTGACATGAACAAAGAGGCAATAGAAAGCCCTATAAAGACTATCCACCTGCACTTTATCCGTCTGAGTGGCGCATTCTGTGAATTACAATTGTGTTTATTTAATTGCACTTGTTTTTCTGACGAAAGAAAAAAACGTGACGACAACACTCCACCCAGACTAATGAAGCTTTTCTCTTGTTTCATTCTGAAATGTCTAACGTAAAGGGCTAATACTGGAGGTGAGACATTCGTCACTCGGCCCAGACACAACAACATTACTTCCGTAGCCTTACATTGGCTAAGCTTTACTCTCATTGGGTCATGGTGGTGAATCACGCGAGGGTGCCATTGCATTTGAAAGCATCAATATATACAATTATAAACAATGAAATTGCATCTAAAGCTGCTCCTTGCATTACCACATAGTTGCGCTTGTCACAATTTAAAAACAAAAGACTTATTTTTCAAATGTATAAGAGAAGTTTGGGAGAGGCTACAATTAATATGTACAAATAAAACAATGTCTACATAAACATTTTCACTTCAATCTTTATTCCACGGAAAAGCTCATATAAAAAAAGAACAACAATTAGTAGCGATGAGCGAATGTTTTCGCCAGGCATGGATTCGCAGCGGATTTCCGCATTTCGCCATTGGTGAAATGTTTTGTGAAAATTCACCAAGGAAAAATTCGTCAGTCATCAAAAAAAGTTGCGGTCGCGGCAAAATAGGCGATGCCGTGGCAAAATAGGCACTGTTGCATCAAATTGGGCGCGGTAGCATAAAAAAAAAAGACACGGGCAACAAAAAATCACACAACAAATTGCTGTTTCGCAGATTTCCGCATTTCACCATTGGTGAATTATTTTGTGAAACTTCCGTGAAAATTCACCAAGGAAAAATTTTTTGATCATCAAAAAAAGTTGCGGTCGCGGCAAAATAGGCGCTGTCGCATTAAATTGGAGCAGTAGCATAAAAAAAAGGCAAGGGCAACAAAAAAATAACTCGACAAATGCGTTTCACAAATTTTTGCTGTTCCGTAGATTTCCACCTTTCACCATTGGTGAATTATTTTGTGAAACTTCCGTGAAAATTCACCAAGGAAAAATTCGTTGATCATCAAAAAAAGTTGCAGTCGCGGCAAAATAGGCGCTGTCGCATTAAATTGGAGCAGTAGCATTAAAAAAAAAGGCAAGGGCAACAAAAAAATAACTCGACAAATGCATTTCACAAATTTTTCCGCAGATTTCCGCATTTCACCATTGGTGAATTATTTTGTGAAACTTCCGTGAAGGAAAAATTCGTTGATCATCAAAAAAGTTGCGGTCGCGTCTAATTGGGCGTGGTCGTGGCACAATAGGTGATGCCGTGGCAAAATAGACGCTGTCACATCAAATTGAAAAATTTGTCCATCATCAAAAAAAGTTGCGGTTGCAGCAAAATAGGCGCTGTCGCATCAAATTGGGTGCGGTAGCATAAAAAAAAAGACACAGCCAACATAAAAATCACGCGACAAATGCGTTTCACAAATCTTTGCTGTTTCACGAATTTTCTTGCCGTTTTGTGAATTTTGTGGCACAGCGAAACAGAACAAATTCGCATATCACTATTAAGGGGTATATTTATCATGCTGTGTAAAAAGTGGAGTGAAGCATTACCAGGGATGTTGCCCAGGGCAACCAATCAGCAATTAGATTTCAACATCTAGAAAACTAAAGGAAAGCATCTGATTGGCTGCTATGAGCAACATCACTGGTAAATACACCCCTAAGACTATGTATGTACGAATCTGAATCACAAAATGGAAAAAATTGGTAATACATACGATAATTTCTGATGATCGAAAAATGTCACGAAAATGCTTATGAAAATATCGTAATAGCGTTCCCGAAAGTCACGATAATATCGTAATGGCGTTTCTGAAAGTCACGATAATATCGTAGTGGCGTTCCGAAATTCACGATAATATTGTAATGGCGTTCTGAAAGTCACGATAATATCGTAATGGCGTTCCGAAATTCACGATAATATCGTAATAGCGTTCCGAAAGTCACAATAATATCGTAATGGCGTTTCGAAAGTCACGATAATAGCATAATAGCATTCCCGAAAGTCACGATAATATCGTAAGGGCATTCCCGAAAGTCACGATAATATCGTAATGACGTTCCGAAAGTCACGATAATATCGTAATGGCGTTCCGAAATTCACAATAATATTGTAATGGAGTTCCGAAATTCACGATAATATCGTAATGGCGTTCAGAAAGTCACAATAATATCGTAATAGCATTCCCGAAAGTCACAATAATATCATAATAGCGTTCCCGAAAGTCACAATAATATTGTAATGGCATTCTGAAAGTCACGATAATATCGTAATGGCATTACAAAAGTCACAATATATCGTAAAAGCGTTCCCAAAAGTCACGATAATATCGTAATGGCGTTCCGAAAGTCACGATACTATCGTTATAGCGTTCCCGAAAGTCACAATAATATCGGAATGACATTTCCGAAAGTCACGATAATATCGTAATAGCATTTCCGAAAGTCACAATAATATTATAATGGAATTCCAAAAGTCATGATAATATCGTAATAGTGTTCCTGAAAGTCACGATAATATCGTAATGGCGTTCCGAAAGTCACAATATTTTCGTACCACAAACTTCATAAACGCCACAAAAATATTGGGCTACTCTGCACGAAAAACACAATAAATTTGAGCTTTGGGGAATTTAAACGGCTATGCATTTCTATGAAGTCCTCCCGCGAATATTTTACAAGAATTTGGCGCCAATTTCTCATTTGGGTTAATAGGAAGTCCTCCAGTGGCCATTTTAAATGCATTGGCACCATTTTATTCTCTTCACTTGATTTTGGAAAGCAAAGGAAAAGGAGGTAATTTCCAAGTGCTGTTGCTGCTGGACTGCTACTGCCACTACCATGGCCAAACACAGTAGGGGTAGGGAGGAGGAGGAGGACCCCACAGGCCCACAGTGAAGGAGAGACGAGAGACCCAGCAGCAGACACCAGCAGAGAGCAGCCCCAGGATGTCAGTGGGGCCATTTGGGATTTTTACCTTTCTGGGCTCTCTGCCAAAAGCCACTTATTTAATTAAATGTGAGAAACACTGTATCTAAGTGCAGGTGATGCTCGTTAAGATTTCTGGGCTCTCTGCCAAAAGCCACTTATTTAATTAAATGTGAGAAACACTGTATCTAAGTGCAGGTGATGCTCGTTAAGATTTCTGGGCTCTCTGCCAAAAGCTACTTTTTAATGAAATGTGTATCTTTTTTAGCTTCAGTGCAAGAGATCAAAGGGAAATGAGGGACTTTCAGTAAGAATCCGGAACTGCGGCTTGACCTGTCAAAAGAGGGACTGTCCCGTGAAAATTGGGACAGTTGGGAGGTATGCCGTTTAGTTTCCATATAAATATTATTTGTCTAGTTTAACAAAGCTGAGTGCTTAGTGCCATTGCTAGCAGTGGCAGCTGTGAGGGCTGATTAAGTGAAGATTTGCATTAGCAGAGAGTAATTGGGTGTGTTATGGCTCTGACAAGCCCAGGGCCTTGGTTTGTGTTGCCCCCAGTTTGTGCTTCTTCATACCTCCCAACATTTGAAAAATGAAAAGAGGGACAAAAAGATTTGGCGCACGCAGTGAGGCAAATTTATTTGGCCAAGCCCCAATTACCACAACCCATTTTTTAAATTCATTTTTTATATAGTTGAAATAATGCCCCTAATGGCCCAATAAACAGTACCCTCCATACAAAGTACCCTCATAGACAGTGCCCCCCATATACAGTGCCCCCATTTGCCCTCATAGACAGTGCCCCCCATAGAAAGTACCCCTAATTGACCCCATAGACAGTGCCCTCAATTGCCCCACAGACAGTAGCCCCCATACACAGTGCCCACATAGAAAGTACCCCCATACACAATGCCCCCATAGAAAGTGCCCCCAATTGCCCCATAGACAGTACCCCCATACACAGTGCCCCCATACACAGTACCCCCCATACACAGTAGCCCCCAACTGCCCCCATACACAGTGCCCCCATACACAGTAGCCCCCAATTTCCCCCATAGACAGTACCTCCAATAGACAGTGCCCCCCCATAGATGCTGCTTCTTCTTCTGCTGCTCTGCTCCTTATGCGGCACCTTGTAAGGAGGCGACAGGCCCTTTTATAAGGTTGTGCCCCGTGCGTATTGACGTCACACGTACACATGGGCACAACCTTATTAAAGGGCCTGTCGCCGCCATACTAGGAGCCTCATAAGAAGCAGGAGCCACAGAACAAGCCGGAGCTGGAGCGCTCGGCTCCAGCCAGTGCATCCCGCTGTCCCGGATAGTTCAATGAATGCCCAGCATTTCCGTAATGCAGGACATTCATTGAACTATCCGGGACAGTGGGATGCGCTGTAAAAACTGCGACAGTCCTGCGAAAAGCAGGACAGTTGGGGCGTATGCTTCTTATATATTAAAGGCATGTATCCCCCCTATATTGTTTCCCCCACCAGAGGTGTGGGCTAGTGATGGGCGAAAAGTTTCGCCAGGCATGGATTCGTAGCGAATTTCCACGTTTCGCCATTGGCGGATTGTTTCGCGAAATGGATAAAAAATTTCGCCACGGAAAAAATTCGCCGCACGTCCAAAAATTGTCACTGGCATTAAAAAAGAATAGTCGCGGGCGACAAAATAATAGCCACACAACAAAATAATAGCCGCGGGCGACGAAACAATAGCAACGCGACAAAATAATAGCCGCGCGACAAAATAATAGCCACGGGCGACGAAACAATAGCCGTGCAACAAAATAATAGCCGCAGGCGACAAAATAATAGCCGCGGGCGACGGAACAATAGCCGTGCGACAAAATAATAGCCGCGGGCGACGAAATAATAGCCGTGCGACAAAACAATAGCCGCGGGCGACGGAACAATAGCCACGCGACAAAATAATAGCCGCGGGCGACAAAATAATAGCCGCGGGCGACGAAACAATAGCCGCACGACAAAATAATAGCTGCGGGCGACAATTTTTTTTGTCGCACGACATTTTCGCTGTTTCGCGAATTTTTCACCGTTTTGCGGATCTTTTGAAAGATTCGCAAATTATTTGGCGAAGCAAAATGGAACAGATTCGCTCATCACTAGTGTGGGCCAGTAGAGCTAATAGAGCCCGCACTCTGGTTGTGTAAAAAAAATATTTTGAACCAAAAAAAAAAAAGGGTGACAGGTGCCCCTTAAAGGGGAACTGTCATCAAAAATAACCTCTTATGTTTCTGTTTCTAGTGCGTAAAGAAAATGAGCACTGGGAAAATGATTGCCTTTTTAAAAAGAAAACATTTAAAAAAGACAACAAAAAAAATTGCGTGACAGATTAGCATTCGGAGGGGGGGGAATTTGCCGCGTGTGGCAATTTTTAACCCTTCCCAATCCTAATTAGCATATGCTTATTAGGATTCAGATTCAGTTCGGGATTTGGAAGAATCCATCAGGGTGGGTTCGGGGGTTCGGCCAAACCCAAAAAAGTGGGTTCTGTGCATCCCTACTAAACATGATCATTTTCTAGATCAATTTAGTTGTGAAAGGCAAGAAGGTGTAAAGGTAAAGTTATTGCTCCAGTCAGTAAGGGGCCATTGATTGGAGGGAACACAGGCAATGGGATTTCACACAAGCTGGGCAAGAGTCCCATCCTTCTGAGTCTCAGCAGCAAACAGCAGTCTCAGCAGCGTGCAGTCTCAGCAGCAAACAGCAGTCTCAGCAGCAAACAGCAGTCTCAGCAGCGAGCAGTCTTAAAAATATTTCTCACTAACATCAGTAATCTATAATCCATTGCCGCATTGTGCAACATGGCACAGACATCGATGATCTCTGAAACCTTAATGGGGGAATAAAGAAGAGCTCCCCCAGTGATTGAGAGGCATCGGAAGCGCAGCTTGAGCACCCCAAACAGGCGCTCAATCACATTGCGCATCTTCCGATGGGCCCTGTTGTACCTACGTTGGGCAGGTGTGCGGGGCAACCGGACAGGGGTCATCAGCCAAGGCACAACCCCATATCCTACGTCTCCTAGAACAAAGGAAAAAAACTGAGTGGAATCACATCCACCCCTTGATTCTAAAGCAACAAGGCTGCCTCCCATTCACCAAAATCCCATCTATTACACATGCTCAGGCGCGAGGAGTTAATTGGTCCATTAATAAGAAAGAGACAAGTTCAAACAAACGCTTTACAAAATGACCGTTCCCAAGATGCTTAGTCAAACAAGGGTAAGTAAAGTGGCACATACTTTGCATGGAAATGTTGTTACTATTAAGAACTGACATTATATAGTGAAATTCACATTCAAATAATAGTAGGCCAGGTGCATGCAAATATGAGTAACAGGTGGGTATCACCATGACCGATAAACTGTCACTAGCAGTCACATACATTGCCTTCAAGGCAGTCCCTTTAACCTCCCATTCTCCAACATCCCACCTATTACACATGCTCAGTAGAGATGTAGCGAACTGTTCGCCGGAGAACTAATTCGCACGAAAATCGGGTGTTCGCAAGCTCACGAACTTTTAGCGATGTTCGCAATTTTGGGTTCGCCTTAGCTGGAGCCAAATTTTGACCTCTCACCCCAGAGCCAGCAGATACATGGCAGCCAATCAGGCAGCTCTCCCTCCTGGACCACCCCCCCTGGACCATTCCCTTCCATATATAAACTGAAGCCCAGCAGCCATTTTACATTCTGCCTGTGTGTGCTTGATGAGTTAGTATAGGGAGAGAGCTGTGCAGGGGTTTGAGGGACAGTTTAGGTAGCTTTGCTGACTAGTAATCTACTTTCTACTGCTCTGTATGTAGCTGCTGGGGACAGCTGTCCTGCTGATCTCATCTGCTGTAACCCAATAGTCCTTGTAAAAGCAGTTTATTACACAAGTTTAGAAATGTAGTGTGATTTCTGCCCTTTACAGCACAAAACGCAACGCTGTGTCAACAACGTATTTTTCAGATACATTTTTGCCCTTGATCCCCCTCCTGCATGCCACTGTCCAGGTCGTGGCACCCTTTAAACAACTTTAAAATCAGTTTTCTGGACAGAAATGGCTTTTCTAGCTTTTAAAGTTCGCCTTCCCATTGAAGTCTATGGGGTTCGCAAAGTTTGCAAAAGTTCGCACTTTTTGGCAGAAGTTCGCAAACTTTTTTTCTGAGGTTCGCTACATCTCTAATGCTCAGGTGTGAGAAGTTAATTGGTCCATTAATTAGAAAGAGACACATTCAAACAAACGCTTTACAAAACGACCGTTCCCAAGATGCTTAGTCAAACAAGGGTAAGTAAAGTGGCACATAATTTGCATGGAAATGTTGTTACTATTAAGAACTGACATGATTATATTGTGAAATTCAAACTCAACTAATAGTAGGCCAGTTGCATCAGGTGGGTATCACCATGACCAATAAACTGTCACTTAGCAGTCACATACATTGCCTTCAAGACAGTCCCTTTAATGGGAGTTGTGGAAGTAAAAAAATGGTTAAAAAGTACTTACCCACCAGCCAGCCCCGTGGCATTTCTCCTTGAGTGAAGCGCTCGTAAAGGGCTGACTGATGCAGCATATGGGCATCGTGGACACTTCCAGGAACACCAGATCTTGTAAAGATTAGTGATGGGTGAAATAATTTGCCAACACTTGAAAGTAAATGTAGGGAGCACTCACCGGATAGATTCCGCGTCCCCAGTGTCCCGTGCTAGCACGTCCAGATACACCCCCGATCCAGGCAAGAAAACAGCAAAAGGAAAAATGTAGTAGGACGGAGCAAGCTAGGACTACTGAGTTTAAAAAAATATATCAATCTTTATTAGTAGCTTCCATTAAAAACATAGTGCAGAGTTAACAAAACTAGAACTCCCTAGCTTGACGCGTTTCGTGGCTCAAGGCCACTTCATCAGAAGATTTTTGAAATAATTTGCCAAGCATGGATTCACGGCAAATTTCCGCATTTTGCCATTGCAATTTTTTTGCGAAATGGGCAAAAAAATTTGGCGCGGGAAACAAATTGCCGCCTATGTCAAAAAATAGTCGCCTAGTAAAGAGTGATCATGTTGCCTCACAAGCACCCTTTTCCAGAGAATCCAACCTCAACCTTGATATTCTTTTCTATTCCTATTGCCAGTTTAGCTGTACATCCCTGCACTATTTCCAGCTCATTAATATCCTTCTGGACTGGATCCCAAAACTGCCCTGAATTCCCAAGGTAAGGGATCTATAAAAAGGCAAAATTAATTTTTTGCCCCTTGAGTTACTCTTCTTTTTTTATACAACATCACTTTATTTGCTTTAGTAGCCACTGAGAGACACTGCCTAGCGTGGCACAGTTTATTATCCTCAAAATCCCCAAATCCTTCTTTATAATAGATGCCCTCAACACACTACCATCTAGTTTATAATTCATAGAAAGGAGTTAAATATGAACTCAGGCCCTTTGGTGTCCAAATATATGTAAAAAATATGTTGTTTTTTTAACCCATTGATTGCTGCAATAGCTGTGCTCTACTTTTCACTCAACTAAATATGGCAGGGGGTGCCCAAACTTTTGCATTCAGCTGTACAACTGAGCATAAATGTTCCATTCTGGTTGTATTTTATATATTTTTTTTCAATAGTATTATTTTGAAAATATATTATTTTGTTGCGTGGCTATTGTTTCGTCGCCCGCGGCTATTGTTTTGTCGCCCGCGGCTATTATTTTGTCGCACGCGGCTATTATTTCGTCGCCTGCGGCTATTGTTTTGTCGCGCGGCTATTGTTTCGTCGCCCGCGGCTATTGTTTCGTCGCACGCGGCTATTATTTAGTCGCGCGGCTATTCTTTTGACGCCCGCGACAATTCTTTTTTTACGCCGGCGCCAATTTTTGGACATGCGGCAAATTTTTCTGCAGCAAATTTTTTCATCCGTTTCGCGAAACAATCCGCCAATGACGAAACGTGGAAATTCACCGCGAATCCATGCCTGGCGAAACATTTCGCCCATCACTACATACAATTCTAGAATTGCATAGAACTTACCCATTGCTATCATTACTATTAATGCTTTACAAGAGCAAGGCCCCTTATTGGGGGCAGAACAGCCCTATTGGGTTTATTTCATGGTTAAATGATTCCCTTTTCTCTGTAATAATAAAACAGTACCTGTACTTGATCCCAACTAAGATATAATTACCCCTTATTGGGGGCAGAACAGCCCTATTGGGTTTATTTCATGGTTAAATGATTCCCTTTTCTCTGTAATAATAAAACAGTACCTGTACTTGATCCCAACTAAGATATAATTACCCCTTATTGGGGGCAGAACAGCCCTATTGGGTTTATTTAATGGTTAAATGATTCCCTTTTCTCTGTAATAATAAAACAGTACCTGTACTTGATCCCAACTAAGATATAATTACCCCTTATTGGGGGCAGAACAGCCCTATTGGGTTTATTTAATGTTTAAATGATTCCCTTTTCTCTGTAATAATAAAACAGTACCTGTACTTGATCCCAACTAAGATATAATTACCCCTTATTGGGGGCAGAACAGCCCTATTGGGTTTATTTAATGGTTAAATGATTCCCTTTTCTCTGTAATAATAAAACAGTACCTGTACTTGATCCCAACTAAGATATAATTACCCCTTATTGGGGGCAGAACAGCCCTATTGGGTTTATTTAATGGTTAAATGATTCCCTTTTCTCTGTAATAATAAAACAGTACCTGTACTTGATCCCAACTAAGATATAATTACCCCTTATTGGGGCAGAACAGCCCTATTGGGTTTATTTAATGGTTAAATGATTCCCTTTTCTCTGTAATAATAAAACAGTACCTGTACTTGATCCCAACTAAGATATAATTACCCCTTATTGGGGCAGAACAGCCCTATTGGGTTTATTTCATGGTTAAATGATTCCCTTTTCTCTGTAATAATAAAACAGTACCTGTACTTGATCCCAACTAAGATATAATTACCCCTTATTGGGGCAGAACAGCCCTATTGGGTTTATTTAATGGTTAAATGATTCCCTTTTCTCTGTAATAATAAAACAGTACCTGTACTTGATCCCAACTAACATATAATGAATCCTTAATGGAGCCAAAACAATCTTATTGGGTTTAATCACTGTTTAAATAAACAGTAGAATTAAGGTAGGAGATCCGAATTACCCCTTATCCAGAAAACCCCGAGTCCCGAGCATTCTGGATAATTGGTCCCTGTACCTGTACTTGACCTTTCTGATATTGCTTTTCGAAAAATATGAATTTTTCAGAAATTGTACCTGAAAAATTCGAGTTTTTTCGAAAATAACTCCCATAATGGTTTTAGACAATTTTTTTTTTGTGATTTCAAAAACCTCTAAAACTATATAATTGAGAATGTTAATAAATGGGCCTGTCACAGTCATGGACAATACTTAACCCCCATAGGGTACTTGGTCTGTTTAGTAAATAAAGAGCAGTATGGAGACAGCACAGATCAGACACATATAGGTTGTTATGGTGGTTTCCTCGTGTTCTGATGGTTTCCTCGTCACCTCTGCTCCAACATTTTAATAGGATGTTAGCCACTTCTAGCAACCTATAGCAACTGCAGCCGGTGGGAATTATTTATTAGTCTGATCATAACCTGCTGGTTGCCATGGGTTACTAGAGCCAGAGCCATGTTATTAAATTGACCCTTTGGTGGTCCAACAAAATTTTTTATTACTGTATATACTCGTGTATAAGCCTAGTTTTTCAGCACCCAAAATGTGCTGAAAAAGTCACCCTCGGCTTATACTCGAGTCGGGTGCCATGGGTCCCTCCAGACTAGCACCCTCTGTCCTTTGTGTGCAAATTAGGCCCCCCCTAACCAGACCCTCCAGTGCCCTGGCTCCCAAATTCATCTTTATCTACCATCCTCCCCTGTCCCATTCTGCACTAGACATTGCACTTTATATTCTTTATAATCTATATATAGTTTTGAAGGATTTTAACTCTTTGGGGCACATTTACTAACCCACGAACGGGCCGAATGCGTCCGATTGCGTTTTTTTCGTAATGATCGGTATTTTGCGATTTTTTCGGAAAATTGTCGCGTCTTTTTCATTACCAATACGATTTGCGCGAAAAAACACGAGTTTTTCGTAGCCATTCCGAAAGTTGCGCAAAATCTGGCGATTTTTTCGTAGCGTTAAAACTTCCGCGAAAAGTTGCGATTTTTTCGTAGCGCTAAAACTTGCGCCTTTTAAGTTTTAACGCTACGAAAAAGGCGCGACTTTTCGCGCAAGAACGCTACGAAAAAATCGCAACTTTTCGCGCAAGTTTTAACGCTACGAAAAAATCGCCAGATTTTGCACAACTTTCGGAATGGCTACGAAAAACTCGCGTTTTTTCGCGCAAATCGTAAAGGCAACGAAAAATTTTGCAAAAAATACGAAAAAGTCGCAAAAAGTTCGTTTACCAGTCGGAATGTTTCCAATTCAGATTCGAATTCGTGTCTTAGTAAATCAGCCCCTTTGTGTTTTAGCTTGGTTGCTGATTGTGCTTAGGGGGTAGTACTCTTAAGGTATCATTGTTGATACAATATTGTTTTTGTTGACCTTCTTCTCCACTTACAGAGCTAATTTACTGTTTTTCTTTGAAATAAATATTTAGAAACATATACCCCACTGATGCCTCAATTAATGTAATTTCATTGGTATTTATTTTGATTATTGAAACTTAGCAGTAGCTGCTGCATTTCCCACCCTAGGCTTATACTCGAGTCAATAGGTTTTTCCAGTTTTCTTAGGTAAAATTAGGTACCTCGGCTTATATTCGGATCGGCTTATACTCGAGTATATACGGGTATTTATAAAATGCAGTGAAATAAACAAGGCAACTTAGCAAAATATCATTTATTACCGCTGCTCAAAAACATATTCAATACAATAAATTATTCAGAAATTCGTTTATAATATTTTAATATGTTAAAAATACAATGATATATTTTAGGATTATGTTTATTAAGCAGTCTGTGCAAGATTACAAAGTATCATTCTTTATAATTGGTAAATGGCAAGAGAAAAAACTGTGCTACGGAGCCACCAATGCCTTCTATAGGCTGCTCTGCTATGGCCCTCTCTCTGCAGAGGTTCCATTAGAGCGAGACATCCCTCACATCAGAAAACTACACCTTCCAGCAGGTTTTGTTGGCTGAGGACCACTGGGTGAGTAGTTTGACCACAGGTTTGACACCGCCATTTTGGAAAAGTAACATTTATGCTTGAAAAAAAGGCATAAGAACCCCAGAAATAAAATGCATTTGTATGGGAGATATTGGCAGGCAAAGTCTGAGCTTAAACCAACCCTGATAGTTACAGCCTAGTATTACTTTACAAACCAATGGCATCAACAAGTTGACTGTTGTACTGATATGCTTAAGGTGGCCATACACAGGCCAATTGTAGCTGCTGATATGGGTCCCTTAGACCAATTCACCAGCTTGTGTAGGGGCACTACCGATGGGCCTGTCTGACCAACATCTGGCCTGAAATCGACCAGATATCGATTGGGCAGGTTAAAAAATTTACTGTGCCCATTACCATCGTTTTACTACGACCGTTGGCCCCAGGGCCAAACGCCAAAATTAGCCTAAATTCACCCTGTAGGTGGGAATATCAGGAGAAGATCTGCTCGCTTGTCAAAGTCTTAACCTGTATGGCCACCTTTAGTGTTATACCAGCAAATCTGTAATGCAAATAATGGGGATAAAGGAAATATCTTAAACTATATGTTGGTCCCATAATCGGCCTACTTGATCCATCTAGGTCTCTAGGGATGCCAGCGAACCCCGAGTTATGAGGGTGATAATGATCCAAGCCTGGATTAAACCTGATTTCTCTTTAGGCCAAATGATAATTTGAAAGAGGCTCTTAGAACTGTCCATCGTGGATCATTGTCGCCCTTATGACGTAGGGTTAGTAGATATCTCATTGCTAATAACCTTCTTGAGACTAAAATGGTTAATACACACGGATATTCTAATGCTACCCAAGTGTTTATTGAGAACAAGAATACCTTATGTATGTGTACAGCCTGTGCGCGACATTCAGTATTGACTTTCCCTTAAGGGGGGACATGATAACTATGTATAAATATATAAGGGGATATATATAGGCATTATGGTTGAACGTGATGGACGTCTTTTTTCAACCTAACTTACTATGTTACTATGTGTGTATACACCTCCATAGGGATTAATAATTCCTATTTTTTTCTATGTTAAGCTTTAAGGTCCCCATACACGGGCCGACTATAGCTGCCGATATGGGTCCCTTGGACCGATTCGGCAGCTAATCGGCCCGTGTATGGGGAGAGCAGAGCGGCCTGGGAGCGGACCCAGGGCCCCAGGGCCAAACGATCGGATTTTTTTTTTTACCTAAATGCTCCCCGATATCGCCCACCCGTAGGAGGAGATATCGGGGGAAGATCTGCTCATGTATGGCCACCTTTAGTCTTTAAACCCCCTTTGCTTAATCAGCCTGACAATGGCTTTGCGTGTAAAACAATTATGGTGATTGTAACAGAAGTTAGTTTGCATAGAGGGTTAAGGTAGGGCATAAAGGGCATTGGATTGGGGCCCTCAGCAGGGGCCCTTGATTGGAATAATATGCCTATGTAATGCCAGCCTATGGAAAACTACTTTTTCTAATGTCCCCTGAAAGAAGAAAGATGTTCAGGATGGACTATGGAATTTGTCAGGCCACAAGTTCAATACCCCTGGTTTATTTTTTAGCCACAAGGGGCCTTAAGTCCTTTTTTAGCCACCCTGGGCCTTATCCTGATAGCTTTGAGCCTTGCCAAACAACCTCCAGCACTGTGAGCAAGGAACATTTTTCATTTGTCTGTAATACATTGACTGCTTATCGAGCGCAGAGCAGAAATGAGCAAATATATAAAGAAAAAAATTAAATTAAATATAGGTCATATTTATATCACATTGACTATAATTCAAACCAGTGATACAGAATAAATACATTTAGTAAGAACAAAGAGAATCCCTTATACATTATTTATAGGAGCCTCTTTGGATGATGTCGTCACTGTTAACACTGGGTTTGTAACTGCCAAATTTACGCCTGGAGCGATAACATACTGCGGCAATTACTGCGGCGAGGAGCGCGGCGACTCCCAAAAACACGCCGACGACAATAATGGCCGTTCTCCAGCCGTAGTATGGGTCCGGACTGCTTGATATGCTAGTGTTTACAATCACTGAAAGGGAAAGAAAATCAAATAAATATATATATATATGCTTAAAAAATGTAGAAGTGAAAGGTGTTGGGATCAGGGCCAACCTTAGGCCAGTTGGACCTATTAGGCCCAATAGGGCACTGCACCAATGGGAATAAGCACATGAAGCTGTCCAGTCCACCCCCGACAATGATTGTCTGATAATGCTGCTATGGGTTCTGGGACATTGAACACAAAGTGGGCACTGCATTCATACTGCTACCCCAGGGTACCCACTGTCTGTCACTGTGTATAGTGTGCCGGGGGGGCAATAGTCTCACACTGTATATAGTATGCTTAGTGTGTCAGTGCCCAGTGCTTGGGGGCCACATTGTGCCATGAAATGTTGGGGGCCAATAGAACAAGAGAAAGAGAGGGGAAAAGGCGGGGTTACACCATCAGTTACTTGGAGAGCAAGAGGCAGGGACTATTTGCCCCCCAGCCCTGGAACCCTGTGCCAGCTGCCAACACTTTGTGTAGGGGACAAAATGGTCCCAATTAGGCCCGTAGTTTATAAGACTGGCCCTGGTTGGGATTTATGAAGTATCATAAGCAAAACTGGGCCTCACAACAACCAACCTGCTGCTTCATTTAGGTACTTTTTTCATTACATTCTAAGGGGTAATTTTATAAAAGACACATCAGATCTAATACAAGTTTCTAGATCTGTTTTTCCAGGGACAGGCCCCATTTGAGGACCTGGGTCCATCGTAAATTGTCACCCCCCCCCCCTCTAAAAAAGCAGCCATGGGGCTTTCTTGTCTTTTCTGTCCAGCTATCAACAACGTTGTGTTACCATGGGATCTGAAGCTAGGTGGAATTTGGGCTTTCAGGAAAAGAAGTTGACAATGGGAGCTGGCCTCTCAATATTACATTCATTCTAAAATGGAAGGAGTAGTGCGGTGGTCCCCAACCAGTGGCTCGGGGGCAACATGTTGCTCCCCAACCCCTTGGATGTTGCTCTCAGTGCCCCCAAACCAGGCAGTTATTTTTGAATTCCTGACTTGGGGGCAAGTTTTGGTTGAATAAAAACAAGATTTCCTACCAAATAAAGCCCCTGTAAGCTGATAGGGTGCATAGAGGCTGCCTAATAGCCAATCACAGCCCTTATTTGGCTCCTCCATGAACTTTTATGGTGCTTGTGTTGCTCCCCAAGTCTTTTTACATTTGACTGTGGCTCACAAGTAAGAAAGGTGGAGTAGTGGATTGGGAATGGGACCAGAAGAATTAGGTTGAGTTAGAAAATTAGGTAGAACTTACCCAAGTTTGTAATGTTACTGGATACCAAGAGCGACACTACACTGGTAAGAGCGGCCTGGATTGTGTTGGCATCAAGGGTGGATGATTGCGTCGTGGACATAAAGTAGCCGATGACACTTCCCGGCCTGAAGCCAACCACGATCATGTTGAAGGTGCTGTCACTTAGCTTCACTCTCATGGCACTTACCACCTGCCCAATGAGAAACACTCATGTACCCAGGGATCATACATATTTAATTTTTACTCTGTTCAGCCTCTCTTCAACCTTCTAATGCTGCTCTCAGGGCAAGTCAGTAGCAGATTGAAGATTGTCTTCTATTATACCAAGGGCTGTGGCATCAAAATCCAATCCTGTGGGACATATTTATCCACCTCAGTTTGCTCGAGAGAAACTTTTACAGCTCTCCATTCAGGATTTTTAGGGGCTTATTTAACATGGTGGACTCTTTGGTAAAAACTGTATTGTAATCAATTAAAAAAGAGCTGGAGTGGGAACTCTATAAATCTACATTTCATATATAATATTTGAGTTCCAATAAGATAGGGATAAATGATTTTCTTACCCCCCCTGTGAACTGTGCTGATAGGTTGGCGTAGGCGGCGCTGGATCGGTTGTACAGGTCTGTAGTGAAGGTCCAACTGTTGAACTTGATGCCAGAAGGAACTGCTAATTTATCTGTAACATTTAATATGATATTTTCAGTTATTTAACTTTTTGTTTAGCAGCTCTCCGGTTTGGAATTTCAGTAGCTGTCTGGTTGCTAGGGTCTTGTTTACCTTAGCAACCAGGCAGCGGGTTGAATGAAAGACTGAAATTAGAATAAGAGAGGGGCTGAATAGTAAGATAAGTTATAAAGGAGTAACAACAGTAATACATTTGAATTAGTAAGATCCCAGAGCAATCGTTTTCGGCTGTCGGGGTCAGCGACCCTATTTGAAAGTTGGAAAAATGTAGAAGTGGAAATTTGAAAACTATAAAAGATAAATAATGAAGACCAGTTGCGAAGTTGCTAGGAATAGGGCATTCTGTAATATACTATATATATATGTATATTAATGGCATTATGAAGCAGAGAGATTATACATCATTCCCATCAGTCCCTGCCCCAGTGGAGCTTACAATCTAAGGTCCCTATCCCATTCCCATCAGTCCCTGCCCCAGTGAGCTTACAATCTAAGGTCCCTATCACATTTCCATTAGTCCCTGCCCCAGTGAGCTTACAATCTAAGGTCCCTATCACATTCCCATCAGTCCCTGACCCAGTGAGCTTACAATCTAAGGTCCCTATCACATTCCCATCAGTCCCTGCCCCAGTGGAGCTTACAATCTAAGGTCCCTATCACATTCCCATCAGTCCCTGCCCCAGTGAGCTTACAATCTAAGGTCCCTATCACATTCCCATCAGTCCCTGCCCCAGTGAGCTTACAATCTAAGGTCCCTATCCCATTCCCATCAGTCCCTGCCCCAGTGAGCTTACAATCTAAGGTCCCTATCACATTCCCATCAGTGCCTGTCCCAGTGAGCTTACAATCTAAGGTCCCTATCCCATTCCCATCAGCCCCTGCCCCAGTGAGCTTACAATCTAAGGTCCCTATCACATTCCCATCAGTCCCTGCCCCAGTGAGCTTACAATCTAAGGTCCCTATCACATTCCCATCAGTCCCTGCCCCAGTGATCTTACAATCTAAGGTCCCTATCACATTCCCATCAGCCCCTGCCCCAGTGAGCTTACAATCTAAGGTCCCTATCCCATTCCCATCAGCCCCTGCCCCAGTGGAGCTTACAATCTAAGGTCCCTATCACATTCCCATCAGTCCCTGCCCCAGTGAGCTTACAATCTAAGGTCCCTATCACATTCCCATCAGTCCCTGCCCCAGTGAGCTTACAATCTAAGGTCCCTATCACATTCCCATCAGTCCCTGCCCCAGTGAGCTTACAATCGAAGGTCCCTATCACATTCCCATCAGTGCCTGTCCCAGTGAGCTTACAATCTAAGGTCCCTATCCCATTTCCATCAGCCCCTGCCCCAGTGAGCTTACAATCTAAGGTCCCTATCACATTCCCATCAGTCCCTGCCCCAGTGAGCTTACAATCTAAGGTCCCTATCACATTCCCATCAGTCCCTGCCCCAGTGATCTTACAATCTAAGGTCCCTATCACATTCCCATCAGCCCCTGCCCCAGTGAGCTTACAATCTAAGGTCCCTATCACATTCCCATCAGCCCCTGCCCCAGTGGAGCTTACAATCTAAGGTCCCTATCACATTCCCATCAGTCCCTGCCCCAGTGAGCTTACAATCTAAGGTCCCTATCACATTCCCATCAGTCCCTGCCCCAGTGAGCTTACAATCTAAGGCCCCTATCACATTCCCATCAGTCCCTGCCCCAGTGAGCTTACAATCTAAGGCCCCTATCACATTCCCATCAGCCCCTGCCCCAGTGGAGCTTACAATCTAAGGCCCCTATCACATTCCCATCAGCCCCTGTCCCATTGGAGCTTACAATCTAAGGCCCCTATCACATTCCCATCAGTCCCTGCCCCAGTGAGCTTACAGTCTAAGGTCCCTATCACATTCCCATCAGTCCCTGCCCCAGTGAGCTTACAATCTAAGGCCCCTATCACATTCCCATCAGCCCCTGCCCCAGTGGAGCTTACAATCTAAGGCCCCTATCACATTCCCATCAGTCCCTGCCCCAGTGAGCTTACAGTCTAAGGTCCCTATCACATTCCCATCAGTCCCTGCCCCAGTGAGCTTACAATCTAAGGTCCCTATCCCATTCCCATCAGTCCCTGCCCCAGTGATCTTACAATCTAAGGTCCCTATCCCATTCCCATCAGTCCCTGCCCCAGTGAGCTTACAATCTAAGGTCCCTATCACATTCCCATCAGTCCCTGCCCCAGTGAGTTTGCAATCTAAGGTCCCTATCACATTCCCATCACTCCCTGCCCCAGTGAGCTTACAGTTCATTTGTTTATTTATCATTGAGAGAAGCAACCTTGCGCTGCTTCCCTGCCAATCAGAATGCAGAATTTCTGTAGGCGGCTTCAAAGACGAACAATGAAGTCAGCTGAACATAATCAGTTAATTTAAAGGAACGGTACAACATTTCTAATTGAAGTACCCTGCAAATATGCTTCTTTTTTGGGTTACAACCAGTACATGCAATATTGTTTTTTTGCTTTTGCATCCCCTTTAATGTTAATAATACATAGAATAGTTTGCCTTAGCATACACATATTTCTAAACATACTCACTTGCGCAAATGGTTGCTTTGGAGTCGAGGCAGGTGGTATTTTGGGAGCAGAGCGTGGTGCTGTTAAAGCATACGGCTGGGTCTGCAAGGCAAATGTTAAAGGTATACGGAGGAATAGATAATAACAACATTACATGGTTATTTAAAAGGATATTGTCATGATGTTTATGGGGCACTTTTTATTTCTTAATGACACTGTTACACAGCAAATAATTCCCTCTGCCATTTAACCTTTTATTCTTGTACCAACAAATGTATTTGTAGCTGTAATATTGGTGTGTAGGCGCCATCTCAGTGCCTTGTGCCTGAGTCTGAGCTTTCAGCCAGCGCTACACATTAGAACTGCTTTCAGCTAACCTATTGTTTCTCCTACTCCCATGTAACTGGAGGAGTCCCAAGCCGGACTTGGATTTCTTACTATTGAGTGCTATTCTAATACCTACTGGGAGCTGCTATCTTGCTCCCTTCCCATTGTTCTGCTGATCGGCTGCTGGGGGTGAGGGGGGGGGATATCACTCCAACTTGTAGCGCAGCAGTAAAGTGTGCCTGAGTCTGAGCTTTCAGAAGGAGCTGGCGCTACACATTAGAACTGCTTTCAGCTAACCTATTGTTTCTCCTACTCCCATGTAACTGGAGGAGTCCCAAGCCGGACTTGGATTTCTTATTATTGAGTGCTATTCTGATACCTACTGGGAGGTGCTATCTTGCTCCCTTCCCATTGTTCTGCTGATCGGCTGCTGGGGGTGAGGGGGGGGGATATCACTCCGACTTGCAGCGCAGCAGTAAAGTGAGTGAAGTTTATCAGAGCACAGGTCACATGGCTGTGGCACCCTGGGAAATGAATATGCCTAGCCCCATGGGAAAAACAGATTACAATGCAGGATTCTGCTGGAGAAGCTCTATTAACTGATGGGTTTTGACAAAATGGCCTGATATTGCATGACGATTCTTGCCACTGTTGACCAAAAAATAAGTCTCCCTGATTGATATCTGGCTGGGAAAAGGGCTGAAAAGTCCCATCAGGTGAGGGATGTATGAGGCCGTAGCTGCAACCCTCTTACCATTGGTCTACACAGGCCTACTGATGTGGTACAACCCCTGCCCTAACATTTAGATCCACCTGATTTGCCTCAGCAGCTTAATTCTTTTGTTGTTTTATTAAATATGAATGCACCAAAACCAGAATATGGCACTCCTTTGCAGGGTTCGGCTTTATCTTATTGTCTAGTCAAATCCAATGTGAACCCCTAATGCCTTGGGAGTTTTAAGCCCTGGACAACAGAAGACTTTGTTCACAGATTATGCTTTGTTCAACTTTGAGTTGACTTGAAAGGGCTGAACTTGATGGACTTGATGGTCTTGTTTTCAACCCTATGTAACTATGGAAGCTTTGAGTGCAAATTGCGGTATGGACTTGGTACACTATTTGGCCAGAGGACCTCTTGTGTTTGTCAATATGAGTTTTGTGGTCACAGCCTCCTTTTACCCTTCTCCCCCCCAATGGTTTAAAATTTTGTAGTTACAACTTTCCTTTCCTTCTACTTTTTTCTATCAGTATTTCATTGAATCATTTGTGGTGGATTCCGATTCAGCGAAGACTAAAAATAATCGACTTGTGGTTTACCACAATATTTACTGTGCATAATTCTTAACAATAGCTTGGAAGTCAGTCTCTATATGGTTTATCTTAATGTAATGGCATATTTACTCACCGATACATTGTTGGCCGGGGTTAGAAGGGTTTCCATCTTGTATCCCGGGGTAGCACTGGCACTGATAACTCCCTATGGTGTTGGTGCAGTTGGCTAGGGATGCGCAAGGGCTGGTACTGGCGGCACACTCATTTATATCTGCAAATGGAAAGAGCAAAAAGGTTGTGCTCTAATCTTTATGGGACCATAGGAACATGTATTAACCCTATAAGGTCCTTTCAACAACCAATCATTTCCTCTCACCTACGCAGGTTCTTCCTGGAACACTGGGATTGGTGTCAGTAAACCCAGACAGGCACTGGCAGCTGGCAGTTCCATTGATGGAAGTACAGGAGGCATATACAGAACATGGATTTACTGAAGGATCACAAGCATTTTGGACTGGAGGGAGAGCATTGGTAACAATATTAGAACTGGTAAGATAGTCAGAAATGGCAGTAATAACCTCTGTCTATAATAAAGATATCTAATTCTTAATTGCTCCTGTGTATTAAAGACACAACAGGGGGCAGAAATGGTCTTTGGAGAACGTGGTTGAGGTATTGAAAAGATCAAGAATGTGAACCAGTAAGAACTGGTGGGAAGAGAACAGAGTAGGGTTGTCACCTAATATATCACAATTATCCAATGGGATATGTTGGGAAAGCATTATTAAGATGGTAGAGTGGGGAGATTGGGGGCAGACGTCATTTTTTTTTTTAAAAAGCCCACTTGGTAACGTTAAGATAAGAATTTCTATTTAAGAGTAAGGGCACTAAGGCCCTTAAGATTAAGGGGAGACTTACATAGAGTCAAAAATGAAAGTTTATCTTATAATGTTGCATTCACTGTAATGGAAGAAGGACCAATGGGTGGGAGCAGCAGAAAAGTAGATCAGGTTGAGATATGGCATGAATGCTTATTTGCCCTAAGACCTGCCTGGCAGCAATTTAAAGTGGCATTTAGGGCAAATAATTATTTGTCATTCCAAAAACACTGGGGTCCCTGCCAATGGGGAAACAAAGATATATTTTCCCCTTAGGAATGTTTAAGCTTGCATCAGAGAAGAACCCAACACAGGCTGATGGGACTTGGGTCTTTGTCTACTCTCTCCCCTTAGCATATCCATATTTCTCTTAAAGCAGCCATGAGTAGTAAAGCTGATGGGTGGAACTTACACGGGTTTGTAATGTTACTGGATAGCAGGGCCTTTGTTACATTGGTGAGAGCGGCCTGGATCATGCTGGCATTAAGGGTGGATGATTGCGTTGTGGACATAAAGTAGGCGATGACGCTTCCCGGCCTGAAGCCAACCACGGTGATATTGAAGGTGCTGTCACTCAGCTGCACTCTCATTGCACTTACCACCTGTACAATGATAAACACACATGTACCCAGGGATCATACAGGGATAACACATGGCATTTCTTTCTACTCTATCATGGTCTCCCAGCATCCACTAATAATGATCTGATCTTCTATCCAGCCTCTCCTCAACTTGGCATTTAATCTCTGATAATGGGGGCAAACACAGCAGGCTGAGGTTACACATGTTGTTAGTGTTATTTTATATTACTTGTTTATTGTTCACTCCCATTCCTGTTCATCCTTCATTCTGTCATTCTAATCACTGCTTTGTTGCTATGGTCAGTGAATCTGATGGAGATCTGGAGAACATGTTACACTATTGCAAACTGCCTTACACTGGTATTGTTTGACATTACACTACAGATGACTTAGCACTGACTGAGATGGGAAGTGGTACAAGTCACAATTATTGACCAAAAATGTGTATCGCTTTTAATACCCATGTAGAGCGACGTGCAACCCTTCCCTTTTCCAATAGAAATCAATCCATTGGGGGTAGGCATCCCACTAAACAGTCAATCCAATATCTACACCCGCACATTACTGAAGTATAAATACAAATCTATTGCAGTGTATTTGATTCCAATGAACTAGGGATAAATGATTTTCTTACCCCCCCTGTGAACTGTGCTGATAGGTTGGCGTAGGCGGCGCTGGATCGGTTGTACAGGTCTGTAGTGAAGGTCCAACTGTTGAACTTGATGGCGGAAGGAACTGCTAATTTATCTGAAAAAGGGAATTTTATTTGAGTCATTATTTTTAATCGAAAGAGCTGTGGCTTTAGGCCATGTCTGTAAGGGGTTACTTATGTTTTTAATGGATTGAAAGAAAATTGTTATACTCTTTAGTGGCTATTTTGACACTTTTTTCTCAGTTGTTATATCCCTCAGTGGTCACTAGAGGGTGCTCTCTTTATGCCACACTTATAGAGATTACTTCTCAAAGTACTGTTTCCTCACCAAATTCCTTCTTTTGAAGTTTATAATGTACTGTTGCACTGCTCTGGTAAAAGTTGTGTGTTTACTTAAGAAATCCTACTATAGTTTATATAAATACCCCGCTGGGTAGCCCCGGGGGCAGCCATTCCTGCACTGGTACAGCTGGGGTGTTTGCTACAGAAACCCTACTATAGTTTATATAAATACCCCGCTGTGTAGCCCCGGGGGCAGCCATTCCTGCACTGGTACAGCTGGGGTGTTTGCTACAGAAACCCTACTATAGTTTATATAAATACCCCGCTGTGTAGCCCCGGGGGCAGCCATTCCTGCACCGGTACAGCTGGGGTGTTTGCTACAGAAACCCTACTATAGTTTATATAAATACCCCGCTGTGTAGCCCCGGGGGCAGCCATTCCTGCACTGGTACAGCTGGGGTGTTTGTTACAGAAACCCTACTATAGTTTATATAAATACCCCGCTGTGTAGCCCCGGGGGCAGCCATTCCTGCACTGGTACAGCTGGGGTGTTTGCTACAGAAACCCTACTATAGTTTATATAAATACCCCGCTGTGTAGCCCCGGGGGCAGCCATTCCTGCACCGGTACAGCTGGGGTGTTTGCTACAGAAACCCTACTATAGTTTATATAAATACCCCGCTGTGTAGCCCCGGGGGCAGCCATTCCTGCACTGGTACAGCTGGGGTGTTTGTTACAGAAACCCTACTATAGTTTATATAAATACCCCGCTGTGTAGCCCCGGGGGCAGCCATTCCTGCACTGGTACAGCTGGGGTGTTTGCTACAGAAACCCTACTATAGTTTATATAAATACCCCGCTGTGTAGCCCCGGGGGCAGCCATTCCTGCACTGGTACAGCTGGGGTGTTTGCTACAGAAACCCTACTATAGTTTATATAAATACCCCGCTGTATAGCCCCGGGGGCAGCCGTTCCTGCACTGGTACAGCCGGGGTGTTTGCTACAGAAACCCTACTATAGTTTATATAAATACCCCGCTGTGTAGCCCCGGGGGCAGCCATTCCTGCACCGGTACAGCTGGGGTGTTTGCTACAGAAACCCTACTATAGTTTATATAAATACCCCGCTGTGTAGCCCCGGGGGCAGCCATTCCTGCACTGGTACAGCTGGGGTGTTTGCTACAGAAACCCTACTATAGTTTATATAAATACCCCGCTGTGTAGCCCCGGGGGCAGCCGTTCCTGCACCGGTACAGCTGGGGTGTTTGCTACAGAAACCCTACTATAGTTTATATAAATACCCCGCTGTGTAGCCCCGGGGGCAGCCATTCCTGCACTGGTACAGCTGGGGTGTTTGCTACAGAAACCCTACTATAGTTTATATAAATACCCCGCTGTGTAGCCCCGGGGGCAGCCATTCCTGCACTGGTACAGCTGGGGTGTTTGCTACAGAAACCCTACTATAGTTTATATAAATACCCCGCTGTATGTAACCTGGACCGTTATCCTTTTTCATACTCTAATGGCTGCCCCCGGGGCTACACAGCGGGAACCCTGCTGAAAAAGGCCAAATCCTGGCCGAATACAGAACCGAATCCTGGATTCAGAAAAACCACTAAAGCCATGAAGCAAAGAAAGATAATCCAGTTGTAAAAAAAAACACCTCTCATTGAGTTCTTCACAACAAAGTCCTATTTTTTGGCAAAAAATATGAATCGTAGAAAAAACCCACAACCTTAAGTAAATGCCCCCCTAATAGTACAATGATATATAGGCTATTTTGCCTTACACATACACACGTTTATTAATACTCACTTGCACATATGGCGGCTTTGGAGTCGAGGCAGGTGGTATTCTGGGAGCAGAATGTGGCGCTGTTAAAGCATACGGCTGGGTCTGCAAATGAAACATTTCAGGTTTAGGAGGAACCGACACCCTGATTTCAGGATTTACAGAACCTTTAGGGACTGATTAAGCTCTACTTAACAGCAATAACTGCATTCTTACACTAAGCCCTCGCCTGGCTACAGATCCGGCCGTCACAATGCACCGTGATTGGGCCATTGTGTTTTAAAGATCAGTCACAGATTATGTATCATTGCAGTAGGTTCACTATTTCCTTTGGGGCTTTTAGTTCTGCACTGAGGGTAAGCTGCACCTCTGTTCATTCCTATACAGTATGTTGTTTTCTACAGTGTTATATCCAGCTAAAGTTGGCCATAAATGGTTCAGTTTTGCCTGTTGATTCTGCCACAGTTGACAAAAATACAGCCTCCCTGACCAATATCTGGTTGGTGTTTGGACCAAAAATCATCATTGGGTGAGGGCTGCAGTAAACCATAGAAGCGGCCCTCTCCAAATTGATCTACACAGGCCTGCTCATGTGATACAATCGCTAGCCCAGAGGCCAAATGATTAGACTCAGGCTTGCCACCTGAGTGCCCAAATAGGAATACTTAACAAGAGCTTGGATGGCAGTCTCCACATGTTGGGCTGCACAGATACATTTATGTTAAGGCATTAGTACTCACCGATACATTGTTGGCCGGGGTTAGAAGAGTTTCCATCTTGTATCCCGGGGTAGCACTGGCACTGATAACTCCCTATGGTGTTGGTGCAGTTGGCTAGGGATGAGCAAGGGCTGGTACTGGCGACACACTCATTTATATCTGCAAAGCAAGGGATCAGTGGCCATCAAGAGGTTGTGCTATATTTCCTTAGGGTCACCATTGTCTTTAACACTACAGACCCAAACCAATTGGTTTTAAATGAATTATAACTGTATATGCTAGGCAAGCACATTCTGTCTGTGGCTACATCTACCAGCATGCTTCTACAACAATTAACAGCTGGGGTTAGTAGCTCTGCGTCAACAGGTAGTGGGGTTTCACGAGTGCTCACCACTGTCTCCAATCACAAATCCAGGATAAAGCTGAATATTAGAACTTGTATATACAATGCAAGGCTTCTTATAACAGAAGATATTCCTGTGCCCCATGCTAAACTCATAAGGAGATGTTTATAGTGAGCAGAGTGCAATTTCGAGAGCAGCACCCATGTTTTTTCCCCATAATTCAAGCGCCATTGCACTCCCATGGGGATGCAATTACAGATACTGGTCCGGAGGTGGCAGTATCTCCCATAAAAACAATCAACGCACCAGAGGTCACCTCTTTAGATTAGAGCAGGGCTGTCCAACTGGCGGCCCGCAACCCCCCTCTGTGTGGCCCCCCACCTGTCTGGTTGCTTTGATGGTTTACCTTTGTGTATTACCTTTAAATGGTATCAGTACTGAGATTAACTGCCCCCCTGCATGGCTCACACCTCAGATTCAGGCTGTAATCCCCCTGTATTGTTTAATCATGTAATCCCCTGTACTGTTTAATCATGTAATCCCCTGTACTGTTCACACCTTTTAATCTCTGGATTGTTTTCCCCCTGCAGTGTTCACACCTCAGGCTCTGGCTGTAATCACCCCCATTGTTCACTTCTTCACACCTCAGACTTTCCCTCTGACACATCCAGCATTGTGTCACTGTATGCTGCCTGTGTGTGCAATAGGGCAGGCATAGTATGGTACACATAGGCAGGGGAGGGCAAGCATAGTATGGCACACATAGGCAGGGGAGGGCAAGCATAGTATGGCACACATAGGCAGGGTAGGGCAAGCATAGTATGGCACACATAGGCAGAGGAGGGCAGGAATAGTATGGCATACATAGGCAGGGGAGGGCAAGCATAGTATGGCACTCATAGGCAGGGGAGGGCAAGCATAGTATGGCACACATAGGCAGGGGTGGGCAGGAATAGTATGGCACACATAGGCAGGGGGGGCAGGAATAGTATGGCACACATAGGCAGGGGGGGCAGGCATATTATGGCACACATAGGCAGGGGAGGGCAAGCATAGTATGGCACACATAGGAAGGGGAGGGCAAGCATATTATGGCACACATAGGCAGGGGAGGGCAAGCATAGTATGGCACACATAGGAAGGGGAGGGCAAGCATAGTATGGCACACATAGGCAGGGGAGGGCAGGCAGAGTATGGCACACACAGGAGGGGTAGGGCAAGCAGTACTCTGCCTGCTCTATGCCTCCCCTATGCTGCCTGTGTGTGCCATACTCTGCCTTCCCTATGCTGCCTGTGTGTGCCATACTCTGCCTTTCCTATGCTGCCTGTGTGTGCCATACTCTGCCTTCCCTATGCTGCCTGTGTGTGCCATACTCTGCCTTTCCTATGCTGCCTGTGTGTGCCATACTCTGCCTGCCCTGTGCTGCCTGTGGAAGGTGAACCTGGCAGGGGTTTGTTCCTGGAGTTTGGCATTTGGAAATAGTCATTATATGGTCCCCAAGGGGTGTAATTATATGCTGGGGGGGTTGCTGTGCTATCCACAGAAGAGGAGGAGGCATATTGATTTAAGTGTATGACATAATATAATTCTTTCATATATAAATGAAGGGTGATATCCCTTCAGTGAGCACCAACCACTGGGTTTTTGCTGTGTTGCCACCATTAATGTGGGATGGTCTTAAAAGCTCTTGTGATAGCATGGGTGTAGTTTGAAGTGGGTGTGGTTTAAAAAAAGGGGAGTGGTCAAAACTGGCTTCCATTATCGGCCCTCCACCATGTAGGCAAGGAAAATTCCGGCCCTCGGTACCACAGAAGTTGGACAGCACTGGATTAGAGGAACGGAGCATCCATCTGAAGCAGCGTAGGTGGTTCCTCACGGTGAGGGCAGTGAGGGGGTTGGGGAATGCCCTGCCGGGGGATGTTGGGTAGGGGGTTCCTCACGGTGAGGGCAGTGAGGGGGTTGGGGAATGCTCTGCCGGGGGATGTTGGGTAGGGGGTTCCTCACGGTGAGGGCAGTGAGGGGGTTGGGGAATGCCCTGCCGGGGGATGTTGGGTAGGGGGTTCCTCACGGTGAGGGCAGTGAGGGGGTTGGGGAATGCCCTGCCGGGGGATGTTGGGTAGGGGGTTCCTCACGGTGAGGGCAGTGAGGGGGTTGGGGAATGCCCTGCCGGGGGATGTTGGGTAGGGGGTTCCTCACGGTGAGGGCAGTGAGGGGGTTGGGAATGCCCTGCCGGGGGATGTTGGGTAGGGGGTTCCTCACGGTGAGGGCAGTGAGGGGGTGGGGGAATGCCCTGCCGGGGGATGTTGGGTAGGGGGTTCCTCACGGTGAGGGCAGTGAGGTTGGGGAATGCCCTGCCGGGGGATGGGGTAATGGCGGACTCTGTTAATGCCTATAAGAGGGGCCTGGATGAGTTCTTGAACAAGCATAGTACCCAAGGCTATTGTGATACTAATATCTACAGTTAGTATTAGTGGTTGTATATATAGTTTATATATGTGAGTGTATAGATAGGTAAGTATAGGGTGTGGGTGCTGGGTTTACTTGGAAGGGTTGAACTTGATGGACTTTGGTCTTTTCTCAACCCAATGTAACTATGTAACTATGAGTTTTTCTGCGTCAGTAGCTCATTTGAAACAGAAGGCAGTAGGAAGGCGGCAGATGCAAGGACAAAAATATGGAGCACATTTTGACACAAGTACCTTTAATGATTGGGGTTTTACATGCAACTGTCTGTGGGGAAGTCTCAGGATTGTATTATCACTCATGACATATAAATAGTAACATCTCTATAAAGTGAGAGGAAGATGTAAGGTACCATACAAAATAATTAGCGCCTGAATACCCCTCCCTTTCAACAACCAATCATCTCCTCTTACCTACGCAGGTTCTTCCTGGAACACTCGGACTGGTGTCATTAAACCCAGACAGGCACTGGCAGGTGGCTTCTCCATTGATGGAAATACAGGAGGCATATACAGAACATGGGTTTGCTGGAGCACACGCGTTTAGGACTGTAGGGAGAGAGTAAGGAAAAGTCAGAAATATATTAAATAACTTCTGTTTTCTTCTGCAGATGCCTAGCTCTTTGTGTATTGCAGACACAATTGGGGAGCAATGATGGACTTGGCAGAGAGTGGTTGGGTTTTTGGGAAGATCAGGAATGTAAACCAGTATACATAGGCGGAATGGTGACAAAGTAAGGCTATAGCAAAAAAGGGAAAGTTGTACTCAGCACTCAACTAATTATTATCCATTAGGCGAGGATGCAATGAGGGTGTGAGCAAAAATCTAGAAAGACAAATACACTTTCTCTGGTCAAAATAGGGGGGGGGGTCCTATAATATAACAATTTTCTAATGGGAATAATATTTTTTCCCAGTCCTTAAGATCTGGGTTATACGGTGAGCCAAGTAGTAGAACCGCCAGTACCTGCATACTTGTAAGACGTCGGGTCCACGGTAAAAGTGGAGCTGCTATTGAGTGCGCTGCTGAATGCCTGTTGCACGTTGCTCACTGTCAGATTATCAGCCGTGTTTGTGGCTATGGAATAGTCGGTGATGATGCTTCCGCTCCTCAGACTGTTTACCTTAATAAGCATTCTCCCAGCATTAACCAAGGCCTTGGAGGCAGCCGGCAAGTTATTTGTCATCTGTCAATCACAGAAAAGAGGGAGGTACTTTACATCATTTCCTTAACTTCACAATAGAATGGGTCTATTATTTGTGTCAATACAAATATACAGAGAAGAAATGTTCTGGGCACATATTAAGCTGTACCCTCATACTTACATAGTAACATGGTAACATAGTAAGTTAGGTTGAAAAAAGACACATATCCATCACGTTCAACCATAATGCCTATATATAACCTGCCTAACTACTAGTTGATCCAGAGGAAGGCAAAAAACGCATCTGAAGCCTCTCTAATTTGCCCCAGAGGGGAAAAAATTCCTTCCTGACTCCAAGATGGCAATCGGACCGGTGCCTGGGGCAACTGGTACTAAGAGCTATCTCCCATAACCCTGTATTCCCTCACTTGTACTGAGAGCTATCTCCCATAACCCTGTATTCCCTCACTTGCTAAATACCCACCCAGCCCCTTCTTGTACCTATATAATGTATCAGCCAGTACCACTGATTCGGGGAGGGAATTCCACAACTTCACAGCTCTCACTGTAACAAATCTTTTCCAAATATTTAAACAGAACCTCCCTTCTTCTAAACGGAGTGGGTGCCCTCGTGTCCGTTGGAAGGACCTACTTTAATGTCTACCCATATGCCTACTCATATGCCTACCCATATGATTTATATTAAAAAGCTTGGCACAACACAACCCTGAACTCTAAACCCAGACAAAGGCTCACAAGTTGGTGCCAAAACGTTGGTTCTTGTGTTGTGCCAAACATATGTAGGCACCCAAGGGCAGTTTTTCTGGGATGGGGCAGCTTCAGGTAGTGGCCCTTAAGTGCCTATATAGAAATACAATCCGTACTGATTTACTGTTATGAATTATTGGCACAAACTATGACAATGTTACAATGGCAGCCCAGTGGGCTCGGTAGCAGTATCTTCTACTCACATCTGCTGTGAAGTTAGTTGCAAAATCTGTGAAGGCTTTGCTGGTTGTATTGCTCATCTCAGCAGTATATTGAGTGTTTGTTATTCGGACTTCGCCAGAAAATAGTCTTCCAACTGTAAGCAGACAAGGAGAGATGGGTGGGTGAGATTTAGCATTTGAAGGCAAAACAACACACAATGCACTGGGGTATTGTCCTAACATTAGTAAAGCTCCACTTTACTAACAACATGAACGGCCTTGTACCCTCATTGACATCACAATGTAAGTTTATGTACTCTTATGATTTGTTATTTGCCAAAGTTGTCATTTAGTACCATTAAATCTGATTCCAGAAGACCCATACCTGTGGTCACGTTGTTGGTGGTATCAGCATTGCTCGGACAAGACAGTTGCTTTACAATGATGTTATACTGAGTGGAGGGAGACAGCTTGGAAAATGAGACCGTGGAACCAGTCGTTGTTTGTGTAAATAAAACTGAGTTGCTCTGTGAGAGTATCACGTTGAACTGAGCTCCAGTTGGTCCATTTTGACCAATAGGCATGACCTGGATTTGGTCGCTAGACAGTTGGACCAGCTGAATAGATACAGTTGCTTGTGCTGCAAATAAAAAAACACATTAGAATTTGAGCAGTAGTAACAAATGACATTTTGGAATGATTAAATATGTTTGTGACTCACCACATGCAGCATTTATTGTGGTGGTTGCAGCAGTGGTAGTGGACGCAGTTGTTGACGTGCTGGTTGCAATTGTTGATGACGTTGTGGTCTGTGTTGAGGCTGCAGTGGTTGAGGATATTGCACTTGTAGATGTGAGGACAGAAGTAGTGGTGTTTGTAGGTTGAGTTGTTTTAGTCAATGCTGTAGTTGTAGCATTGCTTGCAGGTGACGTTGTAGCATTCAGTGCTGCAGTAGTTGCATTGGATGAGGTAGTGGTAGATGTTGCAGAAGATGTATTTTTGACTGTAGTAGTGTTGCTTGGAGGTAGAGTTGTAGTATTCATTGCTACTGTAGTTGCATTGGATGAGGGAGTGGTTGAGATATTTGCAACTGTAGTAGTGTTGCTTGGAGGTAGAGTTGTGGTATTCATTGCTACTGTAGTTGCATTGGATGAGGGAGTGGTTGAGATATTTGCAATTTTAGTAGTGTTGCTTGGAGGTAGAGTTGTAGTATTCATTACTACTGTAGTTGCGTTGGATGAGGGAGTGGTTGAGATATTTGCAACTGTAGTAGTGTTGCTTGGAGGTAGAGTTGTGGTATTCATTGCTACTGTAGTTGCGTTGGATGACGGAGTGGTTGAGATATTTGCAATTTTAGTAGTGTTGCTTGGAGGTAGAGTTGTGGTATTCATTCCTACTGTAGTTGCGTTGGATGAGGGAGTGGTCGAGATATTTGCAAGTGTAGTAGTGTTGCTTGGAGGTAGAGTTGTGGTATTCATTGCTACTGTAGTTGCGTTGGATGAGGGAGTGGTCGAGATATTTGCAACTGTAGTAGTGTTGCTTGGAGGTAGAGTTGTGGCATTCATTGCTACTGTAGTTGCATTAGATGGGGGAGTGGTCGAGATATTTGCAACTGTAGTAGTGTTGCTTGGAGGTAGAGTTGTGGTATTCATTGCTACTGTAGTTGCGTTGGATGAGGGAGTGGTCGAGATATTTGCAAGTGTAGTAGTGTTGCTTGGAGGTAGAGTTGTGGTATTCATTGCTATTGTAGTTGCGTTGGATGAAGGAGTGGTCGAGATATTTGCAACTGTAGTAGTGTTGCTTGGAGGTAGAGTTGTGGTATTCATTGCTACTGTAGTTGCATTGGATGGGGGAGTGGTCGAGATATTTGCAATTGTAGTAGTGTTGCTTGGAGGTAGAGTTGTGGTATTCATTGCTATTGTAGTTGCGTTGGATGAAGGAGTGGTCGAGATATTTGCAATTGTAGTAGTGTTGCTTGGAGGTAGAGTTGTGGTATTCATTGCTATTGTAGTTGCGTTGGATGAAGGAGTGGTCGAGATATTTGCAATTGTAGTAGTGTTGCTTGGAGGTAGAGTTGTGGTATTCATTGCTATTGTAGTTGCATTGGATGGGGGAGTGGTCGAGATATTTGCAATTGTAGTAGTGTTGCTTGGAGGTAGAGTTGTGGCATTCATTGCTACTGTAGTTGCGTTGGATGGGGGAGTGGTCGAGATATTTGCAATTGTAGTAGTGTTGCTTGGAGGTAGAGTTGTGGTATTCATTGCTACTGTAGTTGCATTGGATGGAGGAGTGGTTGAGATATTTGCAATTGTAGTAGTGTTGCTTGGAGGTAGAGTTGTGGTATTCATTGCTACTGTAGTTGCGTTGGATGGGGGAGTGGTCGAGATATTTGCAATTGTAGTAGTGTTGCTTGGAGGTAGAGTTGTGGTATTCATTCCTACTGTAGTTGCATTGGATGCGGGAGTGGCTGTAGTAAGATTACTTGGAGGTAGCGTTGTAGTATTCATTGATACAATAGATTCTGTGGATAATGGACCAGAGTCAGAGGAAGGTGTAATGTAGGTAGCACTGAACAAATGCAAAAAAATATAAGTTGATCCTAAATACCCCTCCCTTTCAACAACCAATCATTTCCTCTTACCTACGCAGGTTATCCCAGGAACACTGGGACTGGTGTCATTGAACCCAGACAGGCACTGGCAGCTGGCAATTCCATTTAGGGAGGTACAGGAGGCATTTACAGAACATGGATTGGCTGTAGCACACGCATTTTGAGCTGTAGGGAGAGAGTAAGGAAAGTCAAAAACATAATACAGATGCATAGTTAGCAATGGACCCTGAGCATTCAGCACCCAGTTAGGGACATGGATGGTCTGAACAGAAAGGGTTCTACGGAGTCTGGAATTGGGTGGTATTGGGGGTGAAGAAGACTATATTATCAGTTTCCAATGGGTCATGTTGGGAAATACAATATGGAGATACAAAATGGAGACTAAAATCTGGGAAGGAAGATAGGCTTTCGGTCCTTTCAAACTCAAAAAGATAGATGGCAACTGCTCTAAGGTCTTCTTCTCTGTTCTTCATACGATCAAAACACATAAGGACTTCATTATCCCATGAACCAAGTTGGCGAATTGTCTGTACCTGTAACACTGAGGGATGCTGGGTCGACAGTATAGTTGGTGCTGCTGTTGAGGGCGGCGGTGAATGACTGCGACACGTTGCTCACTGTCAGATTAGCCGACGGGCTAGTGACTATGGTGAAGCTGACGATGATGCTTCCGTTAGTGAGACTGTTTATGTTGATGCGCATTTGCCCCAAAGCAATAAGGGCCTGCAAGGCAGCCTGCAAGTTTTTTATCAGCTGAACAAAAAAGAGGGAGAGATTATAGACCTGACGCAAACTACACCCATGTGACTTACTTAGTCCAATAGAAGTCTCTTCTACTCACATCTGCAATGAAGCTAGTTGCAAAATTTATGTACGCCGGGCTGCTTGTATTGCTCATATCAGAAGTATATGGAGTATTCAGTATCCTGACTGCCGCAGCAAATACTTGTCCGGCTGTAGGTAGACAAACAGGAGCCTGATGGGTGACTTTTATCATTTGTAAGAGAAAAGTGTTCTATGCAGCCTCTATATGCCTGTTTCACCTGCTATGGTGAGTTTGGCACCAATGCCAAGTATAGTCCCTAATGGTCATAAAGGGCTTATTAGCCTTGAGCTGCTGTTACTAGTGCTGCTTTAAAACAGACCAGTTGTAGTCAGCCCCGAATTTGTGGGCAGGCCCCAAAGGTCTGGGCCGAGGGTGGCAAAGATGGGGGGGCGGCATGATGCACTGGGGACTGGACAGGAGATTTTGACTATTTAAATCTCTCGGTCTATGTAACTAAAGCCATAAGCACTGACAGAGTCCTCTATCAAAAGAAACACAGGATTCCTTTTTGTCTTTTTTGTACACATGTTTTTCAGTGTCAGACTTCCTTGTCTTCCTTTCTTCAGGGCATGGGCAGGAGTCTGCTCAGTTTGGTCCTCTCTCTCCTACTCTCTTCTGCTCCCCCTCCCATTAGAATTTGCTCCCCCTCCCTGCTACCAGCAGCTAGAGCTGCAGCACAGAAGCTACTGAGACCAAGCTAAAATGGCAGTTGCTATCTTAAACAAACAGAGGGAGTTTCTAGGGTTGTTTACTCAGGAATGGTAAAGCTTTCTTGCACTAATATGACTAATCTATTGGCTGTAAAATGCCATAATGCATTTCCTTCTCCTTTAAAATCTGGCCCTGGTTGTAGCACCACTCACCCTTCATTATATGTTACATTATTCTGGGATTTGTAGTCCAGCAACAGCTGTAACGTTTGATTGAGCCGTGCAGTGCAGCAGGCTTTACATCACCTTTAATTAAAGGGGATGTACCTAAATTGGTGAAATTAGGTGCACACATCATGATATTTAGCTGGCACACACACAGCACTGGAATTCTACTCAATAACATTTGTAACTTTAGAGGCAGGAAAGTGACAACTTAATATTGTGATACACCTTAAATTAAGGTACGTCAATGTAGTTTTTGAGTAGAACCCATTTCAATTGATTATTTGTTATTAAATACCATAAGAACCATACCTGTGGTAACACTGTAGGTGGTATCAGCTCTGTTCGGACAAGACAGTTGCTTCACAGTGATGGTATATTGAGTGGAAGGGAGCAGGCTGGGAAATGTGACCACGGAACCTGACGAAGCGCTAAAATTTACAACTGAGTTGCCCTGTAACAGTGTCACGTTGAACTGAGCTCCTGAGGGTCCATTTTTACCAATAGGCATGACCTGGATTTGACCGCTAGACACTTGGACCAACTGAATAGATACAGTTGCTTGTGCTGCAAATAAGAAAGTGACACATTAGAGCTCTATGGCAAGTAGTATTACAACAGACAACATATATTAGTTACTCACCACATGCAGCTATTGTTGTTGTAGCACTACTTATAGTTGTGGTAGTTGTTGTGGATGAGGCTGCAGTAGATGAGGTAGTTGTTGGAGGAGCAGAAGTGGTGCTTGTAGGCTGAGCTGTGGTAGTTGGTGTTGTAGTAGTTGTTGAGGCTGAGGAGGTAGTAGTTGTTGGAACAGCAGAAGTGGTGCTTGTAGGCTTAGCTGTGGTAGTTGGTGTTGTAGTAGTTGTTGAGGCTGAGGAGGCAGTAGTTGTTGGAACAGAAGTGGTGCTTGTAGGCTGAGCTGTAGTAGTTGTTGAGGCTGAGGAGGCAGTAGTTGTCGGAGCAGAAGTGGTGCTTGTAGGCTGAACTGTAGTAGTTGGTGTTGTAGTAGTTGTTGAGGCTGAGGAGGCAGTAGTTGTTGGAAGAGAAGTGGTGCTTGTAGGCTGAGCTGTAGTAGTTGTTGAGGCTGAGGAGGCAGTAGTTGTCGGAGCAGAAGTGGTGCTTGTAGGCTGAGCTGTAGTAGTTGGTGTTGTAGTAGTTGTTGAGGCTGAGGAGGCAGTAGTTGTCGGAGCAGAAGTGGTGCTTGTAGGCTGAGCTGTAGTAGTTGTTGAGGCTGAGGAGGCAGTAGTTGTCGGAGCAGAAGTGGTGCTTGTAGGCTGAGCTGTAGTAGTTGGTGTTGTAGTAGTTGTTGAGGCTGAGGAGGCAGTAGTTGTTGGAAGAGAAGTGGTGCTTGTAGGCTGAGCTGTAGTAGTTGTTGAGGCTGAGGAGGCAGTAGTTGTCGGAGCAGAAGTGGTGCTTGTAGGCTGAGCTGTAGTAGTTGGTGTTGTAGTAGTTGTTGAGGCTGAGGAGGCAGTAGTTGTCGGAGCAGAAGTGGTGCTTGTAGGCTGAACTGTGGTCGTTGGTGTTGTTGTAGTAGTTGTTGTGGCTAAGGAGACAGTAGTTGTTGGAGCAGAAGAAGTGGTGCTTGTAGGCTGAACTGTAGTAGTTGGTGTTGTAGTAGTTGTTGAGGCTGAAGAGGCAGTAGTTGTTGGAGCAGAAGAAGTGGTGCTTGTAGGCTGAGCTGTAGTAGTTGTCGAGGCTGAGGAGGCAGTAGTTGTTGGAGCAGAAGTGGTGCTTGTAGGCTGAACTGTAGTAGTTGGTGTTGTAGTAGTTGTTGAGGCTGAAGAGGCAGTAGTTGTTGGAGCAGAAGAAGTGGTGCTTGTAGGCTGAGCTGTAGTAGTTGGTGTTGTAGTAGTTGTCGAGGCTGAAGAGGCAGTAGTTGTTGGAGCAGAAGTGGTGCTTGTAGGCTGAGCTGTAGTAGTTGTTGAGGCTGAGGAGGCAGTAGTTGTTGGAGCTGAAGTGGTGCTTGTAGGCTGAGCTGTAGTAGTTGGTGTTGTAATAGTTGTTGAGGCTGAGGAGGCAGTAGTTGTTGGAGCAGAAGTGGTGCTTGTAGGCTGAGCTGTAGTAGTTGGTGTTGTAGTAGTTGTTGAGGCTGAGGAGGCAGTAGTTGTTGGAGCAGAAGTGGTGCTTGTAGGCTGAGCTGTAGTAGTTGGTGTTGTAGTAGTTGTCGAGGCTGAGAAGGCAGTAGTTGTTGGAACAGAAGAAGTGGTGCTTGTAGGCTGAGCTGTAGTAGTTGGTGTTGTAGTAGTTGTCGAGGCTGAGGAGGCAGTAGTTGTTGGAACAGAAGAAGTGGTGCTTGTAGGCTGAGCTGTAGTAGCCGGTGTAGTAGTAGTAGTAGTTATGGCTGCCAGTAAAAAAGTTGCAACAAGGTAGGGATGAATGATTGCAAGAGAGTTTGTATGTTAATCCTTTCTTATCATTCTCAATAAACATTACCTGCCAAGCTAAAATACAAATGCTGAGCTGCCCCACCCAGCCTGTGGCTACAACCGCCAACATTTACTCCAACTGGGTGGAGTATCTCAGCATCCATGGCTTACAGAGATGTCAACTACCTTCATTTCATCAGGTAAAGATCCAGTTCTGGCATTTGAAGGCTTTTTGCCATTCTACCATTCTAGTATCCCAAGACTGGAATATCATGACTGATCACATGGAGATAGTAACATCTCTGCATTATCCTTGTGAAACTGGAGGAAGGTGTAGTAGCACTGTACCAATATAAAAAATATAAGTTGGTCACTCTTACTGTCAACAACCCATCATTTCCTCTTACCTACGCAGGTGATCCCGGGAACACTGGGACTGGTGTCATTGAACCCAGACAGGCACTGGCAGCTGGCTACTCCATTGATGGAAGTGCAGTTGGCATTTACAGAACATGGGTTTGCTGTAGCACACAAGTTTTGGGCTGTAGGGAGAGAGTAAGGAACAGTCAGAATATAATAAAGACGTATAGTTATCTACTGACCCCGAGTATTCAGCACCCAGTTAGGCACAGGGATGGTCTGAACAGAAAGGGTTCTACAGAGATCTGGAAACTAGTAAAAATGGGTGGGATTGGGGGTGAAGAAGACTATATTATCATTTTCCAATGGGTAATTTTGGGAATAGGACTGTTCTGCCCCCAATAAGGGGTAATTATATCTTAGTTGGGATCAAGTACAGGTACTGTTTTATTATTACAGAGAAAATGGAATCATTTAACCATGAAATAAACCCAATAGGGCTGTTCTGCCCCCAATAAGGGGTAATTATATCTTAGTTGGGATCAAGTACAGGTACTGTTTTATTATTACAGAGAAAAGGGAATCATTTAACCATTAAATAAACCCAATAGGGCTGTTCTGCCCCCAATAAGGGGTAATTATATCTTAGTTGGGATCAAGTACAGGTACTGTTTTATTATTACAGAGAAAAGGGAATCATTTAACCATTAAATAATCCCAATAGGGCTGTTCTGCCCCCAATAAGGGGTAATTATATCTTAGTTGGGATCAAGTACAGGTACTGTTTTATTATTACAGAGAAAAGGGAATCATTTAACCATTAAATAAACCCAATAGGGCTGTTCTGCCCCAATAAGGGGTAATTATATCTTAGTTGGGATCAAGTACAGGTACTGTTTTATTATTACAGAGAAAAGGGAATCATTTAACCATGAAATAAACCCAATAGGGCTGTTCTGCCCCCAATAAGGGGTAATTATATCTTAGTTGGGATCAAGTACAGGTACTGTTTTATTATTACAGAGAAAAAGGAAATCATTTTTAAAAATGTGAATTATTTGAATAAAATGAAGTCTATGGGAGATAGCCTTTCTGTAATTTGGGACTTTCTGGATAATGGGTTTCTGGATAAGGGGTCCAATACCTGTATTATAATTTTCTAAAGGTCATTGTTAGGAAGTACAATATGGAGATGGGGAGTGACTTACTAAAATCTGGCATGGAAGATAGAATTTTGGTCTTTGGCCAAGTTGGCGAATTGTCTGTACCTGTAAAATTGAGGGATGCTGGGTCGACAGTATAGTTGGTGTTGTTGGTGAGGGCGGTGGTGAATGACTGCGACACGTTGCTCACTGTCAGATTCGCCGACGGGCTAGCGACTATGGTAAAGCTGACGATGATGCTTCCGTTAGTGAGACTGTTTATGTTGATAACCAATTGTCCCGAAGCAATCAAGGCTTGGATGTCAGCCGGCAAGCTCTGTATTAGCTGAAAGTCGCAGAAAAGAGGGAGGGATTATTGACCTGGTGCAAACTACACCCATGTGACTACCTTAGCCCAATAGCAGTCTCTTCTACTCACACTTGCAATGAAGCTAGTTGCAAAACTTGTGTACGCCGGGCTGCTTGTATTGCTCATATCAGCCGTAAATGGAATATTCTGTATCTTGACTGCCGCTGCAATTACTTGTCCGGCTGTAGGTAGACAAACAGGAGCCTGATGGGTGACTTTGATCATTTTTTTTTCAATTGCAATTTTTACATGCTATGTGGCATTTACAGTCTCTTATGGACTTAATAATGGATAAATTGATTTTTTTTTTTTTTTTTTTTTAAACCATAAGACCCATACCTGTGGTAACATTGTTGGAGGTATCAGCATTGTTGGGACAAGACAGTTGCTTCACCGTGATGGTATACTGAGTGGCAGGGAGCAGGCTGGGAAATGTGACCGTGGAGCCCGATGTTGTGGCGCTAGAATTTACAACTGAATTGCCCTGTGACAGTGTCACGTTGAACTGAGCTCCAGTTGGTCCATTTTGTGCAACAGGAATGACCTGGATTTGGTCGCTAGACACTTGGACCAGCTGAATAGACACAGTTGCTTGTGCTGCAAATAAACAAAGGACACATTAGAACTCTATGACCAGCAGTGGTACCAACTTGCCACATGTAACATATACTAGTAACTCACCACATGCAGATATTGTTGTTGCAATACTACTTGTAGCTGCGGTTGTTGTTGCAGCACTACTTGTAGTTGTTGTGGATGAGGCTGCAGTAGATGTTGGGGCAGTTGTAGTTGTTGGGACTGTACTGCTAGTGCTTGTAACTTGAGTTGTAGTAGTCGAAGTTGTAGGTAGTGTTGTGGGTGAGAGAGAAGTAGATGTGGGATTAGTTGTGGTCGTTGCCAGACTAGTCATGGTGCTTGTAGATGAAGTCGTAGTCGTGAAAGCTGTGGTGATTGAGGTTACCGGAGACGAACATATGCATTGAGTGCTTTGTGCCTTGCAAATATCTGGAATATAAAAAAACAAGTCAGAAACTCTGAGGTCTTGCATGTAGGGCCTGCTGCTTATACCTGGGCAACACTAAACTCAACGTTCTGACTTGCTACGTTATAGAACCAGTCCTGGGTGACAACCTACTCAAAGTCTATCACAAATAAAATGTGCTGAATTCTAGGTTAAGAAAATCAAGGTCATCATCAGTAATCATAGGGTGCCATATGTAACTTAGCACGGCCCTTTTCTAAAACAGTACCTGTACTTGATCCCAACTAAGATATAATTACCCCTTATTGGGGGCAGAACAGCCCTATTGGGTTTATTTAATGGTTAAATGATTCCCCTTTTCTCTGTAATAATAAAACAGTACCTGTACTTGATCCCAACTAAGATATAATTACCCCTTATTGGGGCAGAACAGCCCTATTGGGTTTATTTAATGGTTAAATGATTCCCTTTTCTCTGTAATAATAAAACAGTACCTGTACTTGATCCCAACTAAGATATAATTACCCCTTATTGGAGGCAGAACAGCCCTATTGGGTTTATTTAATGGTTAAATGATTCCCTTTTCTCTGTAATAATAAAACAGTACCTGTACTTGATCCCAACTAAGATATAATTACCCCTTATTGGGGGCAGAACAGCCCTATTGGGTTTATTTCATGGTCATTCCCTATCTTCCCTATCTTTCCCCATCTTTCCCTATCTTCCTTATCTTCCTTTTCTTCCTAATCTTCCTTATCTTCCCTATCATTCCCTATCTTCTCTATCTTCTCTTATCTTCCCTATCTTTCCCTATCTGTCCTTATCTTCCCTATCTTCCTTATCTTCCCTATCTTCCTTATCTTTCCCTATCTTTCCATATCTTCCCTTATCTTCCCAATCTTTCCCTATCTTTCCTATCTTTCCTTATCTTCCCTATCTTTCCCTATCTTCCCTATATTCCCCATGTTTCCTTATCTTTCCCTATCTTCCCTATCTTTCCTATCTTTCCTTATCTTCCCAATCTTTCCCTATCTTCCCTTATCTTCCCAATCTTTCCCTATCTTTCCTATCTTTCCCAATCTTTCCTTATCTTCCCAATCTTTCCCTATCTTTCCTATCTTCCCTTATCTTCCCAATCTTTCCCTATCTTTCCTTATCTTCCCAATCTTTCCCTATCTTTCCCTATCTTTCCTATCTTCCCTTATCTCCCCAATCTTTCCCTATCTTTCCTTATCTTCCCAATCTTTCCCTACCTTCCCAATCTTTCCCTATCTTTCCTTATCTTCCCAATCTTTCCCTATCTTTTCTGTCTTTCCCTATCTCCCCTTATCTTCCCAATCTTTCCCTATCTTTCCCTATCTTTCCTTATCTTCCCAATCTTTCCCTATCTTCCCTATCTTTCCTTATCTTCCCAATCTTCCCTATCTTTCCTTATCTTCCCAATCTTTCCCTATCTTTCCTATCTTTCCCTATCTTCCCTTATCTTCCCAATCTTTCCTTTCTTTCCTTATCTTGCCAATCTCCCCTTATCTTCCCTATCTTTCCTATCTTTCCTTATCTTCCCAATCTTTCCCTATCTTTCCCTATCTTCCCTTATCTTCCCAATCTTTCCCTATCTTTCCTTATCTTCCCAATTTTTCCCTATCTGTCCTATTTTTTCTTATCTTCCCAATCTTCCCTTATCTTCCCTATCTTTCCTATCTTTCCTATCTTTCCCTATCTTCCCTATCTTTCATTATCTTCCCTATCTTCCTTATCTTCCCTATCTTCCTTATCTTTCCGTATCTTTCCTTATCTTCCCTTATCTTCCCTTATCTTCCCAATCTTTCCCTATCTTTCCCTATCTTCCCTTATCTTCCCAATCTTTCCCTATCTTTCCTATCTTTCCCTATCTTTCCTTATCTTCCCAATCTTTCCCTATCTTTCCTTATCTTCCCAATCTTTCCCTATCTTCCCTTATCTTCCCAATCTTCCCCTATCTTTCCTTATCTTCCCAATCTTTCCCTACCTTCCCAATCTTTCCCTATCTTTCCTTATCTTCCCAATCTTTCCCTATCTTTCCCTATCTTTCCTATCTTCCCTTATCTTCCCAATCTTTCCCTACCTTCCCAATCTTTCCCTATCTTTCCTTATCTTCCCAATCTTTCCCTATCTTTCCTATCTTCCCTATCTTACCTATCTTTCCCTATCTTTCCTTATCTTCCCAATCTTTCCCTATCTTTCCTTATCTTCCCTAACTTTCCCTATCTTCCCTTATCTTCCCAATCTTTCCCTATCTTTCCTTATCTTCCCAATCTTTCTCTACCTTCCCAATCTTTCCATATCTTTCCTTATCTTCCCAATCTTTCCCTCTCTTTCCCTATCTTCCCTTATCTTCCCAACCTTTCCCTTTTTTTCCTTATCTTCCCAATCTTTCCCTATCTTCCCGATCTTCCCCTATCGTTCCTATCTTCCCTATCTTTCCTTATCTTCCCTATCTTTACTTATCTTCCCAATCTTTCCCTATCTTCCCAATTTTTCCCTATCTTTCCTTATCTTCCCAATCTTCCCTATCTTCCCTATCTTTCCTAACTTTCCCTATCTTTAAACAAACAGAACTCTCCTTTATCTAAGCAGCAGCCTTTTTGAGCAGCTCATTATTGGGGGCTTCACTGTGGACTGGTAATTTGTTTTAGCAGCACCTTTAAAGTTCTTTGGGACTAGACACGACAAGAAGTGCTAAAGTGAAACTGGCTGATATATCTATAGATACAGGTATTTCTTAGTTAAAACAATAAGCAAAATGTATGTTCAGCACAAGCCCTATTCATTGAGCTCATGTTGAAAAGGGGCGTATACTGTTCCTTTAACTGTACAAAACTGTAAATATTCAACAATTTACCTATAGCACAAGAATTCATTTTGACAAAGAATAATTGCTGGCGAACTGCCATTATAAAGAGAAGCCACTTTGCATCTCATGATCTACATCATCTGCTCCGTGCTAATATTCCATATCCATCATTTCTTTGTGACATAAAATCTTTAAAAAACCTTCCCCACTATAACCAGATTCATATATCAGCAACATCATTTTAACTGGGTGGCAGAATTATTCAAATTCAAATATTTTCAGGGTTTTTTTTCACAAACAAATGCATAGAAACTCAATATCATCAAAATCTCAATTCCGAGCTTTATTCTGAAACAACTTGAAGTACAAACCCAATCATGTGACATCAAGAAAAAGAACTCAAATGCACCAAAAATCACATTATTCCATTCATTTCAACAAATTGGTACTGTTTAAAAAAACTCAAAAAATGAAATGAAATTTTTTTTTGACCGACAAATTTCAACAACTCAAACTTGAATAAGCAATTTTAGCTTTGATTTTTATTCCACTGAAGTTTCCCCGTTATTATTTTAGATATTACTGAGAAGCAACGGCATCTCACAATATTCCACTATTCTTTCTCAGCATTTTTTTTGTAATGGTTATACTAATAACATGTCTAGTAGATATAACAAACCTACTGATCTATTACATATTTCCTGATAATAAATAATGTGCAAATTGAAAAAAAATAACACAACTTCAATTTGTATCTGATTTTTCAAAGAATAAAACTTGTAAACCAGCCCTTAACTGACTAAATGATGAAGTTCATTCTGAAGGAGCTCTACCCGTATTATGCTTCTTATATATACAGAGGTTCTGCTCCGGTTAAAGAAAAACAAATCATCCAAAAATGTAGAGATTTATCATGCCCTAAGATAGTACTTTTGCCTTTGGTTGGGTTATGAAATGAAATGAATATACACTTACCACAGATGGCAAGCAAAGTGAATAAATAGATCCATCTCCATCGTGCCATGGTTGGTTCTGCTCCTCACACCTTCAGCAGCACCTAACGTTCCTCTGGCATGCCGTTCTGCTATCCACGAGCTTAAAAAGCTGTGAAATAAAGGGGAGAGGCTCCTGGGCCAATCAGCATCCCTTGAATGGGAAACTTTGGCTGAACAGACAAACCTGTTTTGCACTTCGGTTAATTTTGTGAATCATTGACACGAACAAAAAGGCAGTAGAAAGCCCTATAACAACTATCCACCTGCACCTTATGCCCATGTGATCTGCAGTTGGGTTTATGTAAGTGTTTTCTTGTTTATTGTTTTTTTTTTCTAACAGTCAACGTCAATCCACCCAACCTAGAGAAGTCATGGTATTTCTCTCTTTATTGTTTCATTCTGAAGTCTTAAATGTAAAGGGATAATATTGGAACCAAATGATTCGTCACTCAGCTCGGAGGCAAGGACAATCCTACCTTAGTCTTATATTGACTATGGGCATTAATATTCATTTTGTGGGGGTGCCAAAGTGTCTGCATTTGTATCAATATATTCATTTAACTTAATGTGCCGCTGTATTTCATATTACACTTGTAAATCCCTGGTCCAAATCTAGGCAAGATGTTATGGGGCACAAGTAGGAGTCCTGCCAAAGGGGCCCTGTCAAAGAAATGGGCCTAGATAGTCATGAAATAGGCACAGCTTCCAGCAAAATGGGGTTTGGGTGGACTAGACTTGGGATGTAGTGAACCTCCAAAAAAAAGTTTGCGAACCCGTTCGCGAACTTACGCCAAAAAGTGCGAAAGTTCGCGAAATTTGCGAACCCCCATAGACTTCAATGGGAAGGCGAACTTTAAAACCTAGAAAAGCCATTTCTGGCCAGAAATTTTTTAAAGTTGTTGAAAGGGTGCCACGACCTGGACAGTGACATGCAGGAGGGGGATCAAGGGCAAAAATTTCTCTGAAAAATACTTTGTTGACACAGCGTTGCGTAAAAACACAAGCTATTCCTATGTATACGCAAAGGCAGCTGACAGACCTAGCGGAAATACGCAGCGTTTTTTGCTATTTCGCACTATTAGCACCATGGAAACGGGATTTGCTTACGTCACCAGTACTAGGCTGAAAAACGCCATGTGTGGCTTGTGCGGCATTTTTAGGCCGAGAAAAAATGCAGCGGAAAAACGCCTAAGGCGAACCCAAATCGCGAACATCGCGAAAAGTTCGCAAACTTGCGAACACCCGATGTTCGTGCGAATTAGTTCGCCGGCAAACAGTTCACTACATCTCTAGACTAGACACGTAGTGAGGTGGAAGCATGCAACAATTTTTTTTGATGAGCTTCACTTTACGTGTTTTGCAACTTTTTCTGCAAATCTTTGCCCGGTTTCGCAAACAAATCCGACAATGACAAAACGTGGAAATTCGCTGCGAATCCAAGCCTAGCAAAAGATTTTGCTCATCACTAGTGATGAAAAATGAACAGAAACAGATCCGACAGTGGCCTTTCCAATGCTTTCTCATTGTCGCTATACAGCTATACATTGGGCATTTATGTATTTCTAGCAATATCTATTTATATCATTGAAATTAGGGATGCACCGAATTCAGGATTCGGTGCGGTATTCGGCCAGGATTCGGCCTTTTTCGGCAGGGTTCGGATTCAGCTGAATCTGAAGAGTTAAATTTCCACATGGACGGAAGTGAAAACAATTTCGGCAACGTTTACGTCTTCTGGATCCTAATTAGTATATGCTTACTAAGATTCGGATCCAGTATGGTATTTGGCCAAATCCCTTGGGATGGATTTGGGGATTCGGCTGAACCCAAAAAACTGGGTTTGGTGCATCCCTAATTGCAATAAAAGCAGAGCAGGCAGTTTGGATGCACTGAATCAACTATTTCCGGATTCGGCCGAACCCCAAATCCTTCGTAAAAGATTCACCCGAATACTGAACCAAATCCTAATTTGCTTTTGTAAATTAGGATATGGAAGGTTCAAGAGTCCAACGCACGTAACGCCCAGCAAAAAATTTTCAACTTCTGTGTTTATGTGACAAAAAGTCGTGTGATTTTAGGGATTCGGATTCGATTCGGACAAGAGCGTGGATTCGGCCAAATCTGAATCTTGTTGATGAAGGCTGAATCCTGGATTTGGTGCATCCCTTCCAACACTGTCTCTGTCTTTTACCCTTATTTCTCCTTTTCACCTGTCGCCCTACTGTAAGTTCTTGTGAGCAGGGCCCTCCCACACGATTTTTACTCTGTAATCCTTGTTTGTTAAATTATTGTAACACCCCTGTTTGCCATAATATATGATAAAGCAATGTGTAACTTTCTGGGCTATGTAAATAAATGATAGTGACCATTTGGGTTGGGGTGGCAAACTCCCTTGTTGGTTGGTGTCATATAATAGCAAATGGCGCAAAAAGCAAGAAATATCTAATATAATATGAGTCCATAGGATGTATTAATCTTGTTTTTCAAAACAATCTCATCATAAACATTATTTTTGTTTGTTTCAGCCGGGTACTTGCATATTGTTTTGGCAAAACACAGATATGGTCCAGGTGATGCCATAGAGGTGTTATAATCAACAAGTAAAAATAAACACAAGGGGGCTGATTTACTAAGACACGAATTCCGACCGAATTGGAAGAATTCCGATTGGAAAACGAACATGTTGCGACTTTTTCGTATTTTTTGCGATTTTTTTCGGCGCCTTTACGACTTTTCGGAAATTATCGCGATTTTTTCGTTACCAATACGATTTGCGCGAAAAAACGCGAGTTTTTCGTAGCCATTCCGAAAGTTGCGATTTTTTCGTAGCGTTAAAACTTGCGCGAAAAGTTGCGCTTTTTTCGTAGCGTTAAAACTTAAAAGGCGCAACGTTTTGCGCAAGTTTTAACGCTACGAAAAATCGCAACTTTCGGAATGGCTACGAAAAACTCGCGTTTTTCCGCAAAAATCGTATTGGTAACGAAAAAGTCGCGATAATTTTCCGAAAAAATCGCAAAATACCGATCATTACGAAAAAAAACGCAATCGGCCGCATTCGGCCCGTTCGTGAGTAAGTAAATGGGCCCCAAGGTCTGTAAAAAAGCCAGCTGACTCTTATTCCATAGAAAAGCGCACGTGATGAGAAATCTTGGTTTCAGCAAGCAATGTTTTATTATACGGTAAGATTATGGGAAAAGATTTTTTTTTAGTGGTTTTGCTTAGTTTTCGGCGAATCTGCACAGATTCGCTCATTACTAATTGGATGCAGGGAGTGATCTAGACATTCTAAATACCTTCAGTTCCTGCTTATAGTCTCTAGAAACTTGTTATCCAGAAAGCTCCAAATTTTGGGAAGGCCATCTCCCATAGACTCCATTTAAATCGAAAAATTTTAATTTTTAAAAATGACTTCCTTTCTCTCTTTAATAATAACACAGTACCTTGTACTTGATCCCAACTAAGATATAATTACCCCTTATTGGGGCAGAACAGTCCTATTGGGTTTATTTCATGGTTAAATGATTCCCTTTTCTCTGTAATAATAAAACAGTACCTGTACTTGATCCCAACTAAGATATAATTACCCCTTATTGGGGGCAGAACAGCCCTATTGGGTTTATTTCATGGTTAAATGATTCCCTTTTCTTTGTAATAATAAAACAGTACCTGTACTTGATCCCAACTAAGATATAATTACCCCTTATTGGGGGCAGAACAGCCCTATTGGGTTTATTTCATGGTTAAATGATTCCCTTTTCTCTGTAATAATAAAACAGTACCTGTACTTGATCCCAACTAAGATATAATTACCCCTTATTGGGGGCAGAACAGTCCTATTGGGTTTATTTAATGGTTAAATGATTCCCTTTTCTCTGTAATAATAAAACAGTACCTGTACTTGATCCCAACTAAGATATAATTACCCCTTATTGGGGGCAGAACAGCCCTATTGGGTTTATTTAATGGTTAAATGATTCCCTTTTCTCTGTAATAATAAAACAGTACCTGTACTTGATCCCAACTAGGCTCCATGAATCCACATTGGTTGCAAAACAATTAATTAGTTGATGTTTATATAACTTTTAGCAGAGTCTGGTGATTCAAATTACGGAAAGACCCTTTATCCAGAAAAGCCCAGGTCCTGAGCATTGTGGATAATAAATTCTATAGCTGTACTATGTAGTTGTCAAATGTGTGGTAAGGAGCAATTATAGAAATATTGGTAGGTATAGTTGCTCGGCTTGTTTCTACTATTAGACTATAACAATACCTTTGTTAGAGAGGGGAGAGAAAACTTACCTACAGTAGGTAGGGCAGAAGGTTTCTAACTTTAAAAGCAGATGAAATTGTAACAGAGCCGCACACACTAGGTATATGCAGTTTGGGAACGTAACTCATTTATTGTGACCATCTTTGATCAATGATTCGTAGGGGCACACCCTTCGTCAGGAGGTTGTCCCGGCCAGTCTATCCCAGGCCAGTCTATCCCAGTCCAGTCTATCCCAGTCCAGTCTGTCCCAGTCCTGTCTATCCCAGTCCAGTCTGTCCCAGTCCTGTCTATCCCAGTCCTGTCTATCCCAGTCCTGTCTATCCCAGTCCTGTCTATCCCAGTCCTGTCTATCCCAGTCCTGTCTGTCCCAGTCCAGTCTGTCCCAGTCCAGTCTATCCCAGTCCAGTCTGTCCCAGTCCTGTCTATCCCAGTCCTGTCTGTCCCAGTCCTGTCTATCCCAGTCCTGTCTATCCCAGTCCAGTCTATCCCAGTCCAGTCTATCCCAGTCCAGTCTGTCCCAGTCCTGTCTATCCCAGTCCTGTCTATCCCAGTCCTGTCTGTCCCAGTCCAGTCTGTCCCAGTCCTGTCTATCCCAGTCCTGTCTGTCCCAGTCCTGTCTATCCCAGTCCTGTCTATCCCAGTCCAGTCTATCCCAGTCCTGTCTATCCCAGTCCTGTCTATCCCAGTCCTGTCTGTCCCAGTCCTCTCTGTCCCAGTCCTGTCTATCCCAGTCCTGTCTGTCCCAGTCCTGTCTGTCCCAGTCCTGTCTGTCCCAGTCCTCTCTGTCCCAGTCCTGTCTATCCCAGTCCTGTCTGTCCCAGTCCTGTCTGTCCCAGTCCAGTCTATCCCAGTCCTGTCTGTCCCAGTCCTGTCTGTCCCAGTCCTGTCTATCCCAGTCCTGTCTGTCCCAGTCCTGTCTGTCCCAGTCCTGTCTATCCCAGTCCTGTCTGTCCCAGTCCTGTCTGTCCCAGTCCTGTCTATCCCAGTCCTGTCTGTCCCAGTCCTGTCTATCCCAGTCCAGTCTGTCCCAGTCCTGTCTATCCCAGTCCTGTCTGTCCCAGTCCTCTCTGTCCCAGTCCTCTCTGTCCCAGTCCTCTCTGTCCCAGTCCTCTCTGTCCCAGTCCTGTCTATCCCAGTCCTGTCTATCCCAGTCCTGTCTGTCCCAGTCCTGTCTGTCCCAGTCCTGTCTATCCCAGTCCTGTCTGTCCCAGTCCTGTCTATCCCAGTCCAGTCTATCCCAGTCCAGTCTATCCCAGTCCAGTCTATCCCAGTCCTGTCTGTCCCAGTCCTGTCTGTCCCAGTCCAGTCTATCCCAGTCCAGTCTGTCCCAGTCCTGTCTGTCCCTGTCCTGTCTGTCCCAGTCCAGTCTGTCCCAGTCCTGTCTGTCCCAGTCCAGTCTGTCCCAGTCCTGTCTGTCCCAGTCCTGTCTGTCCCAGTCCAGTCTATCCCAGTCCTGTCTATCCCAGTCCTGTCTGTCCCAGTCCAGTCTATCCCAGTCCAGTCTATCCCAGTCCTGCCTGTCCCAGTCCTGTCTGTCCCAGTCCAGTCTATTCCAGTCCTGTATGTCCCAGTCCTGTCTGTCCCAGTCCTGTCTGTCCCAGTCCTCTCTGTCCCAGTCCTGTCTGTCCCAGTCCTGTCTGTCCCAGTCCTGTCTGTCCCAGTCCTGTCTATCCCAGTCCTGTCTGTCCCAGTCCTGTCTGTCCCAGTCCAGTCTATCTCAGTCCTGTCTATCCCAGTCCTGTCTGTCCCAGTCCTGTCTATCCCAGTCCTGTCTGTCCCAGTCCTGTCTGTCCCAGTCCTGTCTATCCCAGTCCTGTCTGTCCCAGTCCTGTCTGTCCCAGTCCAGTCTATCTCAGTCCTGTCTATCCCAGTCCTGTCTGTCCCAGTCCTGTCTGTCCCAGTCCTGTCTATCCCAGTCCTGTCTGTCCCAGTCCTGTCTGTCCCAGTCCTGTCTGTCCCGGTCCTGTCTGTCCCAGTCCTGTCTATCCCAGTCCTGTCTGTCCCAGTCCTGTCTGTCCCGGCCCTGTCTATCCCAGTCCTGTCTGTCCCAGTCCTGTCTATCCCAGTCCTGTCTGATCAGAGGCTGTCAAGGACAGGTTTGCTTGCACGTCCCTACTACATGACAAGGGTGACACATTCTTTGTGCTATTATAAAGAATTTCTCATAATGTATAATAACATAATTGCTCTCTAAACAATGCATAATGTAGATTTTTCACATTTTGGAATAAATGCTAATCGAGCCTCTAGGGCTGATGTAGGTAATAGTCTGAGCGACATGGGGGCTTAAGCTGTTACAAATATAACAATGTACAATGCATGTGTGTCTCTAGAATGTAGGTGCATTTAATGGTGAGTGCCAGCTGTCAGCTTGTCTTCTTCATGTATTCTGCAAATAAGCTTTGCTTGGCTCAGAGCAGTAGTAACTTGCCAAGTAGAAAGGACAAGCCCAAGGAAACGCTTTAGGGCTCTACTGGTTATTATACAGTCCAGCAGGTAACCCAACATAAATATTATTCTGAGGGCTTTTGGCTCATTGGCCCATTGGCCAATCACTATATAATTACTGATGGGCAGGATAAAGTTTTTATAGCGGGGGTGATAAAATACTGCCAGGAATTTTGACCAGGGAAAGGCAAATCATTTAGACTTATTTTATTGTTGGTGTGTTATGTAGGTGTGGATGGATCCATATTAACCAGGAATAAGAGATATATCAGTACAGACCTCAGGAGTACTATTATTATTATTTCTATAATTATGTCTCCGTTGATGATGGATATAAATAAAGATCCAGTTATCATTTTTGTTCCTCAGTAAACTTCCCAAGTGTATTTTATTCCTCTTCAAAAATTATATAATAAATATACATTTTAACTTATAGGGTTATACAAGATATGGCCACCATTATTTTTCTATGGGTGAGAAGTTGCAAACACACCTAAGCCTAACATCACCTTGCAACATGTCAAGTTTCTTTTGGAGTTGCTTAAAGCGCACTGATATAAGTCTTTTATAGGACACTGATATAGGACTCGTATAGGGCACTGATATAGGACTCGTATAGGGCACTGATATAGGACTCGTATAGGGCACTGATATAGGACTCGTATAGGGCACTGATATAGGACTCGTATAGGGCACTGATATAGGACTCGTATAGGGCACTGATATAGGACTCGTATAGGGCACTGATATAGGACTCGTGGAGGGAACTGATATAGGACTCGTATAGGGCACTGATATAGGACTCGTATAGGGCACTGATATAGGACTCGTATAGGACACTGATATAGGACTCGTATAGGACACTGATATAGGACTCGTATAGGGCACTGATATAGGACTCGTATAGGGCACTGATATAGGACTCGTATAGGGCACTGATATAGGACTCGTATAGGGCACTGATGTAGGACTCGTGGAGGGAACTGATGAAGGTTACTGATGTAGGACTTGTGCAGGGAACTGATGAAGGTCACTGATGTAGGACTTGTGCAGGGAACTGATGAAGGTCACTGATGTAGGACTTGTGCAGGGAACTGATGAAGGTCACTGATGTAGGACTTGTGCAGGGAACTGATGTAGGACACTGATGAAAGACTTGTGGAGGGAACTGATGAAGGTCACTGATGTAGGACTTGTGTGTAGGACACTGATGAAGGACTCGTGGAGGGAACTGATGAAGGTCACTGATATAGGACTTGTGCAGGGAACTGATGTAGGACACTGATGAAGGACTCGTGGAGGGAACTGATGAAGGTCACTGATGTAGGACTTGTGCAGGGAACTGATGTAGGACACTGATGAAAGACTCGTGGAGGGAACTGATGAAGGTCACTGATGTAGGACTTGTGCAGGGAACTGATGTAGGACACTGATGAAAGACTCGTGGAGGGAACTGATGAAGGTCACTGATGTAGGACTTGTGCAGGGGACTGATGTAGGTCACTGATGAAGGATTCGTGGAGGTAACTGATGAAGGTCACTGATGTAGGACTTGTGTAGAGAACTGATGTAGGACTTCTGGGTCATCTGGGCTTGATTTTTGGACTTTCTTATATTGTCGAAGGATTCCTGGGTTACGTTTCTGCGTTTCCTGACTAGCATACTCAACAAACCACAGTATTCCTCATCTTGAACCTACCGTAGTCACTTACCTGCCTGGTCCAACTCCTGCTTGTATGGAAATAATTACTTCCAAACTTTCCAGAGACCCCCCTTTCCTAATACAGTTTTGCTCTTTTGTGAATCTCCAGTTCAGCAATGATCTTTTGCCTAATTTCTGTAATTTCCATGGTCACTTCCTGCAATAGAGACACTGTATTAGATCCATAAGAAGCATCCATCAGTGAGTGCTCTGAGTCTTTGTTCCAAGCTGGTATCTAAAAGGGAAAGTGGACCTGTCACTCAGAGAGCTGTCACAAGTCCAGGGGTGGAGAACCAGAGAGGGACCCGTGTCTGATGTTGCAACTCTTCCAATGCTGCCAACCCCCCTCTACTCACGGTGCTTTCTTCTTCTCTGTACCCAACTTTTGGGCATTCAGCTTTCAGCTTTCCCATTCCCTATAACCAAGTAGTAGTCAACTTTGATACCATTTGACGAACCCTTACGTCTCATCACTTGACACCAAGAACATAAACATCTTTTTTTCTGAGCAAAAAAAATGTTTTCCGGCCTTCAAAATGCCAAGTTCAACTCCAAAACATGACAAATTATTTCAGTCAACTTTGTGAATGTCACTGACCTCGCAAAGGCTCTAAATAAACCAATGGGCATCTTGTTGCCTTCATAAACCATATACTCATAAACTATACAAGAACAATTCCCTTACCATGAAAGAGGCCAATATATTTGCTATTATATAAGACCTAACAATGGGGCGCTCTCTGCCTACATTTATATGCATATAATATACAGTTGGGTCATTTCCCTATGGGAACTGTAAATTATATCCTTATAAACGGTGCTTAGTGATGTCATCAGTTATAATTGGAACTTAGTGATGTCATTTCTGTCACATGGCTCACTAAAACTTGTATATTATAATAAATACAGTCCCCCTGTTGTAAAATATGAGTACATTAGAAGTCACCTCTGAGTTCGACCTTGTGCTTTTATATGGTCATGGAACTCCTCAGGGACTTATAATATCCCTATATGTTACAATAGGGGCACTTTATTCACTATATATTATAAGGAACTCCTCGGGGGCTTATAATATCCCTATATGTTACAATAGGGGTACTTTATTCACTATATATTATAAGGAACTCCTCGGGGACTTATAATATCCCTATATGTTACAATAGGGGGTACTTTATTCACTATATATTATAAGGAACTCCTCGGGGACTTATAATATCCCTATATGTTACAATAGGGGGCACTTTATTCACTATATATTATAAGGAACTCCTCGGGGGCTTATAATATCCCTATATGTTACAATAGGGGGTACATTATTCACTATATATTATAAGGAACTCCTCGGGGGCTTATAATATCCCTATATGTTACAATAGGGGGCACTTTATTCACTATATATTATAAGGAACTCCTCGGGGGCTTATAATATCCCTATATGTTACAATAGGGGGTACTTTATTCACTATATATTATAAGGAACTCCTCAGGGCTTATAATATCCCTATATGTTACAATAGGGGGCACTTTATTCACTATATATTATAAGGAACCCCTCGGGGACTTATAATATCCCTATATTTTACAATAGGGGGCACTTTATTCACTATATATTATAAGGAACTCCTCGGGGCTTATAATATCCCTATATGTTACAATAGGGGGTACTTGATTCACTATATATTATAAGGAACCCCTCTGGGACTTATAATATCCCTATATGTTACAATAGGGGGCACTTTATTCACTATATATTATAAGGAACTCCTCAGGGCTTATAATATCCCTATATGTTACAATAGGGGGCACTTTATTCACTATATATGACAATGGACTCGCCAACGCCCCTGTATAGGGGTGGGAAAAGGATCTTGCCACTTCTCCGATGGGAATCATAGTGGATTCAGTATCTTGATACAGTTGTACCACTCTGCCTCAATGAGCCATTGCCTTTGTGCTGCTTCATTTCCCGTTGCCTTATGTTCAGGCACATTTCTGCACCCCAAAAATAAAGGGGGGGGCTCTATGTGGTTACTCTATAAGCTGAATTGCACATTTTGCCTGATGTGCTCTTCCTGTGTTACTTTATTCATATTGCAACTTATGGTAACTTTTATTATTAACTTTTCATCTGTTAATTCACGTTAACTTTTAATATGGCCAATTCTTAGCAACTTTTCAATTGGCTTTCATTTTTTTTCATAGTTTTTGAATTATTTGCCTTCTTCTTCTGACTTTTTCAAGCTTCCAAATGGGGGTCACTGACCCCGCCAGCCCATAAATTTTTGCTCTGTGAGGCCGCAGTCTTGTTGTTATTGTTACTTTTTATTACTTATTTTTGTATTCAGGTCCTCGTCGATAAATATATCAGTCTCTCATTCAAACCGCTCCCTGGTTGCTACGGTAATTTGGACCCTAGCAACCAGATAGCTGCAGAAATTCCAAACTGGAGAGCTGCTGAACAAAGAGCTAAAAAATTCAAAAAGGGAATCATGTTGTTTACACTATCAACTAACTCGGTGCCGAAATACTGTCTCGCTCTGTGGATCTGTTTGTCCTGATGAAGGGCCACATGTGCGCCATCTCTCTTACCTTGGCTTATGCCATTATATGAATGGACTCTTGCAAGGGCGCTGCCTGTAAGTTATCAGCACCAACATGTTTATAAATATTCCTCAAAAGCAATTTGCTTTATGTTCTTACTAAATGCTCTTACAGCCCTCGGGGCATTAGTACATTGTTGGTGAGCAGTGGGTGTCAGCCAGCCTGCTATTTCTGGGTTGCGCTATACTTCACTTGTAATGTAAAGCTTTCAGTGTCGTCAATGACTTTGTTTATTCTGCATTAATTTTCGAGTAAGCATGTTATATTTGTTTGCTCTGCTTATACTGGAATGGTCTGGACTGATAGGAGAAGTAAATGAGCATCATAGGCTAAATAAGGATTTTATAGGCATAGCTAGAGCGGGTGTAGGCACCGGGACTGGAGGGGACCCTGTAGACCAGTGATCCCCAACCAGTGGCTCGGGGGGAACATGTTGCTCCCCAACCCCTTGGGTGTTGCTCTCAGTGCCCCCAAACCAGGGAGTTATTTTTGAATTCCTGACTTGGGGGCAAGTTTTGGTTGAATAAAAACAAGATTTCCTACCAAATAAAGCCCCTGTAAGCTGATAGGGTGCATAGAGGCCCCTAATAGCCAATCACAGCCCTTATTTGGCTCCTTCATGAACTTTTATGGTGCTTGTGTTGCTCCCCAAGTCTTTTTATATTTGACTGTGGCTCACGAGTAAGAAAGGTTGGGGATCCTGCTGTAGGCAAAAGCAATAGCCTCTATATCCTCAGAATAAAGTAGGAAATGGGCAGTACACAAGTAGCCTCTATTTATACAGCACCAGCACCTTGCAGTGATAATATCTGGGTTGATAGGGTTCAATTAAGAAAATTTTATACTACAATGTGTTCTGGGGTATCGTACATGAAGCTGACCCTGCATTTATACTACAATGTGTTCTGGGGTATCATACATGAAGCTGACCCTGCATTTATACTACAATGTGTTCTGGGGTATCATACATGAAGCTGACCCTGTATTTAATGCCTGTTTCATTAAATAATCCACCAATGGCGAAACTTGGAAATTCGCTGCAAAGAATCCGTGCCTGGCGAATTATTTTGCCCATCACTATTATACTGCCATATCTTCAGGGGTATCATACATGAAGCTGACCCTGCATTTATACTACGTGTTGCACTTGGCACTCACCGGTCCCTTCTACCTTCTGTTCCAAACTGAGTGCATCTCCCTTGAGCTACTGCCACCTCCAATCCAGACAGGAGCTCCAAGTTCCCCACAGCCCCCTGCATCGTGGAAATGACGCCAACTGAACTTCAAAAAGTTTCAGCATAATTGCATCTGATTCACATGAAAGTGTGAGCGAACTTGCAATAATCTTAATGCGTCGGCTGCAACAACAAGGGGAATAGGAATTTGTATGAAGATTGATAAGTGTGCATCTTTTTTCTCTCTATTTTTCTCCTTTGTTCTTCCATGGCCGGTCTATATACTCATTCCCATGTGACTTGCAGTGGCATGTGTGCTATTATAAGCTCATTTAGTGCTCTGTTTCCCTTGGCACCAAAGCTGCTCATAATATTGTTTTACACAACACACATTGGCCACAAATAAACATGTTTGGTAAGTACCCGCAACTCCTCATACTACCGGCTGTTTAACTGCCCAACCCTTTCTTTAAAAACGTGATTCTTTATTGATTATAGACTGAGGAGCAGAACTGAAGTCTTTAAGAGAAGAGCTATGGGCACCAGATGGAGAGAAGAAAGGCAGAATGGACTGACTGAAGAAGAGAGAATGGATACGGAGGTGGTGGTGACCAAAACAGATGATGCAGGGCCCACTTTAATCCCATCAGTCTGACTTCATGGTTTTGAAGTGTGGAAGGAAACCTAAGAAAAACATACAAACACCTTGCAACAAGAGTTGCCTTGAGCAGATATAACGGTTATTAATACTAAATCACATGAAGGGACTATGTTGGCAAACAAAATGAGTGATATCTGAACAAGTATCGATTAGGGAGGCAATTGTCTTAGGTCACAATCACAAGTCAGCAGCCACAAAGGGTCATAATGACTGCAAGTGCATTATTCAAGGTGCAATTTGGAACACAATTCACCATGTTTTTACCCAGAACATTGTACATTTACAGTATGTCTAAGGTTTCTGTAACCTGAACCCTGGAATTACCTCCTAATATCCTATGGAGAGATCAGATAGATCTCAACGATGTGCCTTTCCCCTGGCAATAAAGGGAAATGTCGGTGGAAAGGCTTACTCTTTGGTTTTCTGAAGTCGTGCAAAGTTTCCTCCTTCAGGCAACTTTGGGCAACGTCAGAGATGCGTAGACCTTTCCACCGGCGATTCCCTTTGTTGCCATTGGAAAGGCACATCGGAAAGATTAGTCCTCCACGATAGCAGAGATCTATCATTGGCGACTAATCTCTCTGTTGATAGGGTTCAATTAAGAAAATTTTATACTACAATGTGTTCTGGGGTATCATACATGAAGCTGACCCTGTATTTATACTACAATGTGTTCCGGGGTATCATACATGAAGCTGACCCTGTATTTAATGCCTGTTTCATTAAATAATCCACCAATGGCGAAACTTGGAAATTCGCTGCAAAGAATCCGTGCCTGGCGAATTATTTTGCCCATCACTATTATACTGCCATATCTTCAGGGGTATCATATATGAAGCTGACCCTGCATTTATACTACGTGTTGCACTTGGCACTCACCGGTCCCTTCTACCTTCTGTTCCAAACTGAGTGCATCTCCCTTGAGCTACTGCCACCTCCAATCCAGACAGGAGCTCCAAGTTCCCCACAGCCCCCTGCATCGTGGAAATGACGCCAACTGAACTTCAAAAAGTTTCAGCATAATTGCATCTGATTCACATGAAAGTGTGAGCGAACTTGCAATAATCTTAATGCGTCGGCTGCAACAACATGGGGAATAGGAATTTGTATGAAGATTGATAAGTGTGCATCTTTTTTCTCTCTATTTTTCTCCTTTGTTCTTCCATGGCCGGTCTATATACTCATTCCCATGTGACTTGCAGTGGCATGTGTGCTATTATAAGCTCATTTAGTGCTCTGTTTCCCTTGGCACCAAAGCTGCTCATAATATTGTTTTACACAACACACATTGGCCACAAATAAACATGTTTGGTAAGTACCCGCAACTCCTCATACTACCGGCTGTTTAACTGCCCAACCCTTTCTTTAAAAACGTGATTCTTTATTGATTATAGACTGAGGAGCAGAACTGAAGTCTTTAAGAGAAGAGCTATGGGCACCAGATGGAGAGAAGAAAGGCAGAATGGACTGACTTAGAAGAAGAGAGAATGGATACGGAGGTGGTGGTGACCAAAACAGATGATGCAGGGCCCACTTTAATCCCATCAATCTGACTTCATGGTTTTGAAGTGTGGAAGGAAACCTAAGAAAAACATACAAACACCTTGCAACAAGAGTTGCCTTGAGCAGATATAAGGGTTATTAATACTAAATCACATGAAGGGACTATGTTGGCAAACAAAATGAGTGATATCTGAACAAGTACCGATTAGAAAGACAATTGTCTTAGGTCACAATCACAAGTCAGCAGCCACAAAGGGTCATAATGACTGCAAGTGCATTATTCAAGGTGCAATTTGGAACACAATTCACCATGTTTTTACCCAGAACATTGTACATTTACAGTATGTCTAAGGTTTCTGTAACCTGAACCCTGGAATTAGCTCCTAATGTCGTATGGAGAGATCAGTCACCAATGATAGATCTCTGCTACCGCGGGCGTCTAATCTCTCCGATGTGCTTTTCCACTGGCAATAAAGGGAAATGCCGGTGGAAGGTGCAAAGTTTTCTCCTTCAGGCAACTTTGCGCAACTTCAGAAAACCAAAGAGATGCGTAGACCTTTCCACCGCTGATCAGAAAACCTTGCACTACACTGATGAGCCCCAAGAAGGGGGAAACCGGTCTGTAGTTGGGAATCAGCTGATCAGCTATTATCTTGGCTTCTGCTTTAAACCCAGTGGGTGAGCTTTAGCCTATAGGATAAACCCATGTAAATGGGATTTTTCTAAGAGCCTTAAGGAATTTGTTCCCAGAATCCCTTTTGACCTTTCCACCGGCGATTCCCTTTAAAGCCATTGGAAAGGCACATCGGAAAGATTAGTCCCCCACGATAGCAGAGATCTATCATTGGCGACTAATCTCTCTGTGGGACATTACCCTAGATGTTTCCAAGGTCCCATTCATGAACAGATGTACTTGCACATGATTTGATTAGGTGGCAGAATGAACTCCCTGGCGCCAAGCACAACTATACGGAAGTGCAAGAAGCAGCCTTGGATACAAGGACCTAATGAATGGTCAAATTGATCATTTATAAATACAAATTCAGTTTGCAATGGGCAGTTTCATGTTACCATGTTTTTTACCCGTAGTGGAGATTGTTTCTTAGTCATTCCAGTGTTATTGTAGCCTCTGGGGGAATTGTGTCTAATTCAGGTGCCAAAATTGGCCATCGGGCCAATTGTGCCGAAGCCCTTTTCAGTATAAGAACTGCATCATTTCTGGCGCTCGGCTTTCAAAATGCTTTCTGTGGGGGTTTTGCACTTCTGCTGTATCTGTTGGCACAACCCGCGGTGGGAACCCTGGAGCTACCAACACCTTTGAGGTAACAAACTGGCGCCAAACACAACTATATTAAACTGCAGACGGCACCTTTGGAAACCTTTAATGAACAGCATCAATTTGCGTCCATTATTCTGTGACTGCAGTTATGGTCATCAATGAGCCCTGCTGTCTCCCTTTATATTGCTAGCATGCTAGCCTCAATAAGCATTGTACTGGCCACGGCTGCTGCGGGTGTGGCCGGTGGGCTAAGTATAACCATTGCCATTGTTCATTTTCCAGAAACTCTGTTGCATGACAATGTACTGGGCATGACGCTGCACCTCTAAACCATTAGTCCTGCTTTTGTGTTCCTCGTATTCTCTGCAGAGAAATGACTTATTCAGATTGGGTTCTGAACTGTAAATAGATATCCACCCAAAGCTGAGACACAACTGCGCTTTTCTTTACATTACCCTGCCTGGACTGGGATCCAAAATAGGCACTGGCATTCTCAGTACACAAAGGCCCAAGCAGTCCCACACAGGCCTAATATAAAGCACTAACCTTATAGCAGCCCCTCTGGTATTTGCTGTTGAACTACAAACCCCAGAATAATGTAACATATAATGAAGGGTGAGGCATGCTGGGAGCTGTAGTCCAGCAACATCAGGGTTGTATTCTTAAAGCAATATTGCAAAATGAAACCGTTCTAAAATGTTTCCCCAAACCGCCCCAGCCAGTAAATTATTTAAAATGCAAGAAATCCCCCAATGAGAATCCCAGCTGATGTGAGTAAATCCGGCTCCCTGTTCTCTGTTCCTGCAATTGGAGTTGGGAGCAATAAGCACAGTTTCCCAGCACTGAACAAGTCTGTCCCTTTATCCCCATGTCTGATTCCTGTGCCATATAATGACGGGAAAATGCCATCATTATCTCTATATGTAAGGTACCAGCAAGGGGCCTGACACTTATTTGTCAATTCTCTTCCATCTTTTATTAGGTTTTCTATCAGTAGAACCTTCTCGCTAATTGTTCTGAAGCGGAAGCTTGATGAAAGCGGAGGAGCTGTTGGCTTATTTTTAGTCGGAGGCTTTGCACATGACTCCTCCTGCCTAATTTTGCTTCACTTCTTTGCCCCAGCCATTAGGGGGGCAGCAGGTATTTTTCTTTTTTCTTTCAAACTGCCAGCTGGAGCCTTACCAAGGCAATAGATGGCATTGCACCCATACAGTTCTGCACCCTTTTTGTTTGATTTGTGCACCCTGGATAGGTGTCATAGTCCTCTGGGCTTGACCCTAAGCCAAGACTTGGTGGGTCTCACCCTAGCTTCAGCGAAGGTGGATCTGCCCACACATGCTGTTCATTGGCGAAAGCCTTGGACACATGAGCATCGGAGCCCATGCCTTCAAGTAGGACTCCCAGGTGATGATTCAATATCATTAGTAGAACCTTCTTGGCCTTTTGGCTAAAGGTGCCCATAAAGAACCTTCTCGGCCTTTTGGCTAAAGGTGCCCCCTACAGGTGGGTGATGTCGGAGGAATTCAGGCTAATTCGGTCATTTGCCCTGGGGCCAAATGATCGAATTAGAATGATGGTAATAGGCACAGTCGGTTCAGTGACCGCATCAATTAGCCCTTTTTTGTTTGATTTGTGCACCCTGGATGGGTGTCACAGTCCTTTGGGCTTGACCCCAGGCCAAGACTTGGTGGGTCTCACCCTAGCTTTGGCAAAGGTGAGACCCACACATGCTTTTAAATGGTGAAAGCCTTGGACACATGAGCATCGGAGCCCATGCCTTCGGGTAGAACTCACAGGCAATGATTCAATATCATCAGTAGAACCTTCTCGGCCTTTTGGCTAAAGGTGCCCATACATGTTAAGATCAGCTCACTTGGCGAGATCACCAAGCAAGCGGATCTTCTCCCGATATCCCCACCTACAGGTGGGTGATATTGGGGGACTTCAGGCTAATTCGGTAATAGGCACAGTCAGTTCGGGGATCGCATCAATGAGCCCTTTTTGGTTTGATTTGAGCACCCTGGATGGGCGTCATAGTCCTTTGGGCTTGACCCCAGGCCAAGACATGCAGACCCCCCCCAGCTGCAAGGTGAAGGGGAGTCCAACGACCTGGTGGGTCTCACCCTAGCTTCGGCGACGGTGGACCTACCCGCACATGCTGTTCGTTGGCGGATGCCTTGGACACATGAGCATCGGAGCCCATGCCTCACACGCGATGGTTCAATATCATCAGCAGAATTCTTATTGGTGAATTGGTTTCCACGTGTTATTATGTTTTTCCTCCGCTGCGCTGTGGCGAACTCTAATTTCACTCATTTTATAAATATGCTCCTTAGCTGGGAATGTACGGACTTTCTGGGCTTTGATAACAGTGAGAACGGAGGAATTTTTATTTTCGTTTTGCGGTCACAGAGAAGACGAGTAATTAGCCGGGCAGCGCTACCAATACAATGCGGAAAATGAAGAAATGCTTAAAAATGTGGTTTTTCTGGTTAATGAGTGTGTGATATGTATATATAGATATATAGAGAGATAAAGATATTCACAGACAGACAAAAGGAGTCCGATCCCGGGCTTTACTGAACAGAACCGCTCAGGAATCCCATTGCCTTCCTATTCAGTCTGTGAGACAATTCAGCTGATGAGACATAAAGGCCACCATCCCCCGCTGTATCTCATTGGCCACATTCCAGACCCGTTGGTCACCGACACTTCCGTGCTGGGACACAATTGCCGTTTCTCACAGCTATTTCTTTATAGAGGCCTAAGGCTTAGAGGCGGGGCAGGCAATATATGATTGACAGCTGCTTTTATAATGGGTATGAATGTGTTATAAAAAAAAGAAATATGGATTTCATGTTTAACTTGAAAAGGACTTTTATTCTACAGCTTTCTATGGCTGGGTGACAAGGCCCCTTTAAGCCCCCCTCAACAGGTCAAACGTAACAGGTCCGTCACCCACTGTCAGTAGTTTGCACCTATAACCTCTCTTACTCTTGCACAGAATTGTCACCCAAAGTCCTCCGATGTCCATCCAAAGCAGTGGAGTAAGGAGCATAGCAAGGGGGGGTGGACCACGGTTGAACTAAATGGTGATTGGGCTGACATGGCCAATAGTGATGTGTAGGGCGGTTTGGCCGCCATCAGGGGGCCACAGGGGGGACAGTTGTCCCAGGCCCAGACGATCCTCGCTATTTAAAGGGGACCTGGCCGTGATGCAGTTTTTTTAGCTCTGGCCCCCTTTAAAGAATTACGGGCCCTGATTGGTTGCGCCCCGTGGGCGCGCATGACATCAGTACGCATGGGGCACAACCGTATAAAAGTGTGCGGATGCAGCGGGGAGCTGGGGGACAGACGCAGTCGAAGGACAGAGGAAGCAGGAGGTCACTGGAGGATGGAGCTGGGGGGAGTCGCAGGAAACTATAGGTCGCTGGGGGGAGCTGGAGGGAGGATGCTGGGGGGAGCTAGACGGAGGATGCTGGGGAGAATGCTAGGAAGGATGCTGGGGAGAATGCTATGAAGGATGCTGGGGGGAGCTGGAGGATGCTGTGGGGGAGCTGCAGGATGCTGGGGAGGATGCTGGGGGGAGCTGGAGGATGCTGGGGAGAATGCTAGGAAGGATGCTGGGGGAGCTGGAGGGAGGATGCTGGGGGGAGCTGGAGGATGCTGGGGAGGATGCTGGGGGGAGCTGGAGGATGCTGGGGAGAATGCTAGGAAGGATGCTGGGGGGAGCTGGAGGATGCTATGGGGGAGCTGCAGGATGCTGGGGAGGATGCTGGGGGGAGCGGGAGTATGTTGGGGAGGATGCTGGGGGGAGCGGGAGTATGTTGGGGAGGATGCTGGGGGGAGCTGGAGGATATTGGGGAGGATGCTGGGGGGGAGCTTTCCACTCTCCATCCCCGCCTGTGACCTAACACTGCCGTTTTCCTCTTACGGCTTGTGAATTTATAGTCTTGTGCCCGACATGCCCCTCCCCTTTTCTGATGTCATTTCTGGTCGGAGTGGGGCAGGTCTATAAATAGAGGGGGGAAGCCAGGTGGGGTAGAGTTAAGGTGGGGTGTGAGTTGAGGTTTTCCCGCACATCACTAATGGCCAAAGGTCGGCACCTCGGTTCAGGGAAGAGCACCAAAGTGCATTGTGTCTCCCCCTTTAGTGCATCCGCTCTGCTGGCTACCTGGCTACCTGGCTACCTGGCCACAAATGGGAAACCTCAGCAGCCCATTCCATGCCCCAAACGATTATACACGTTTTCTGACCAAACTGTCATATTTTCCAATAAACAGCCACACGCTCATCAATATAAAGAATGAAAAAGTTGTGAAATTTGCTGAGAAATTCCACATTTCACCATTGGCGAATGTTTTCACGAAACGGGCGCAAACATTCGGTAACTGCATCTCGCACATTTCTCGCCGAGGGAAACGAGACAGATCACTAATTCACAATAAATAAATTTGCATGTCTAATAGACTGTATCTCCTCCCTTTTCACTTGGGGCGAGGCCTGAAAACCAATCACTTTGCTTCAATATGGCGATTATTTGTGTCTTTTTGCTACAATGTACAGCGTCTGATTCAAGCTTAGAAGCAGCAATAATTCATTCTAACAAACTTCATGGTTATATAAAGGCTCAAACTGCTGCGAGAAACCTCTGAACATTGTGGGTGATTGTGCAGTAAAGGTCAGGGCAGGATGTACATTGTCTCACTGCACTTCCAGGTGGCTTTGTGGCATTTGGTTTCTGTCATGTATTGTCCTGCTTTACTGCTCTGTCCCAGGTTAATGAGTTCTACTGAGTATATATATATATATATAACTATAGCAGGGTGACTGTTACCCCAATGTTTCTATATATCTGTAACCTTGTTATGGGCTAAGGGGGCCCAGCCTGAAGGCCAGTTAGGGGGGGATTTGGGGTGAGTGCTTATTTGTGCCCTGGGTACCCCTGGAACTATAGCGGGGTGACTGTTACCCCAATGTGTCTATATATCTGTAACCTTGTTATGGGCTAAGGGGGCCCAGCCTGAAGGCCAGTTAGGGGGGGATTTGGGGTGAGTGCTTATTTGTGCCCTGGGTACCCCTGGAACTATAGCAGGGTGTCTGTTACCCCAATGTTTCTATATATCTGTAACCTTGTTATGGGCTAAGGGGGCCCAGCCTGAAGGCCAGTTAGGGGGGGATTTGGGGTGAGTGCTTATTTGTGCCCTGGGCACCCCTGGAACTATAGCAGGGTGACTGTTACCCCAATGTTTCTATATATCTGTAGCCTTGTTATGGGCTAAGGGGGCCCAGCCTGAAGGCCAGTTAGGGGGGGATTTGGGGTGAGTGCTTATTTGTGCCCTGGGCACCCCTGGAACTATAGCAGGGTGACTGTTACCCCAATGTTTCTATATATCTGTAACCTTGTTATGGGCTAAGGGGGCCCAGCCTGAAGGCCAGTTAGGGGGGGATTTGGGGTGAGTGCTTATTTGTGCCCTGGGTACCCCTGGAACTATAGCGGGGTGACTGTTACCCCAATGTGTCTATATATCTGTAACCTTGTTATGGGCTAAGGGGGCCCAGCCTGAAGGCCAGTTAGGGGGGGATTTGGGGTGAGTGCTTATTTGTGCCCTGGGTACCCCTGGAACTATAGCGGGGTGACTGTTACCCCAATGTTTCTATATATCTGTAACCTTGTTATGGGCTAAGGGGGCCCAGCCTGAAGGCCAGTTAGGGGGGATTTGGGGTGAGTGCTTATTTGTGCCCTGGGTACCCCTGGAACTATAGCGGGGTGACTGTTACCCCAATGTTTCTATATATCTGTAACCTTGTTATGGGCTAAGGGGGCCCAGCCTGAAGGCCAGTTAGGGGGGGATTTAGGGTGAGTGCTTATTTGTGCCCTGGGTACCCCTGGAACTATAGCGGGGTGACTGTTACCCCAATGTTTCTATATATCTGTAACCTTGTTATGGGCTAAGGGGGCCCAGCCTGAAGGCCAGTTAGGGGGGGATTTAGGGTGAGTGCTTATTTGTGCCCTGGGTACCCCTGGAACTATAGCGGGGTGACTGTTACCCCAATGTTTCTAGATATCTGTAACCTTTTATAAATGACCCCAGTGACATCAGTCAACATAATTACTGGCGTCATGGCAACCCTAAATGGCACCGGCTCTCATATACATATAAGTGTGAAGCACAATACTGAGGGTTACAATCAATCTATACTCAAGTTACTGGGGGTCATTTATAAAATTTGCACAGCGCAGAATTATTCGCACAGTGAACATATTTGCCCTGCCTGTATTTATATTTATAAGCTGGACAGGCAAATCTCATATTCGAATTTCACTGCTATTCGCAAAAAATAGTACAGACGGGCACAGCAGTGCAAACTGCAAGCATTTAGGGAAAAACATGCGCAAAACAATCATTTGCGGAAAATTGTCTCTGTGCCAACTTTATGGTTGATCCCCACTGTCTATTTGTAACTGTAACTGCTACAGTCGGTACCAGGGATAATGTTTCATTCTGTGGTTACACCTTAAGGTCCCCATACATTGGCAGAGCCGATCTTCTCCCGATATCCCCACCTACGGGAGGGCGATATCGGGAGAATCCAGGATAATTCGATCGTTTGGCCCTGGGGCCAAACCTGCCCGATCAAGATCTGCCGGATTTCAGGCCAGATATCAGTCAGGCAGGCCCGTTGGTAGTGCCCATACACGGGCTGATAAGCTGCCGAATCCGTCTAAGGGACGCATATCGGGAGCTAGAATCGGCCCGTGTATGGGGGCCTTAATACCTGCAGAGAAGAACTACAGTTCATTTGCAGCAACTTCCATTGGCCGTATGAGAAAACGAGAGTGGGAATTCTGTGATACAATTCAGTCTCCAAAGAATTAAATATGGGTCTGGTGGAGGCCCCATTGCTGACTGACGCCTTAGGCATATTAAGTATGTATAAATACTGACCCCTACTGGCCACTGTGATAATTGTTGTATTCAGTGCACAAATTTACCACTATTATGGTTTGAAACTGCACCCACTTCAACTCTCTGGCCTTAGTTCTGTGGTCCCTGGGTGTGGGGCCCGAAGATGCTGGAGGAGCCCGAAGCCACTGAGGCCGACGGAGAAGCCAAAGAAGACCCTGGAGCAGAAGGGAGAAGACTACAAAGAAGGACAAAGTTTAACGGTCCACCATTGTATTAGGGGGCACACTGATGGGAGGGGACATTGGAGGAGTAGCGCCGGGGAAGGGGGGCCCAGAAAATGTTGTTGCGAGGGGCCCAGTGATTTCTGATGGTGGCCCTGAAGGAGGGTTTTGGCAGAACCCAGAATACTCAGCCCCTGCACTGAGATACAATTGTAACTAATAAGCCAAACAGGTCTCTTGGGGGAACTGAAACTCACAGCTTAAAGGGCAAGTTCACCTTCAGATCCCAAAACCCCCAGAAATTTGTTCACACTTTACATAACCTGCCAAATTGTGGAAAAGGGAGCAACTTTTCAGTTGATCTTCATTATTTATTTGTTAGTGTTTTTAAATTATTTGCCTTCTTCTCCCAACTCTTTGATTGGGGTCACTGACCCCGGCAGCAAAAAAAACGATTGCTCTGTGAGGCTCCAGTTTTATTGTTACTTTTTGTAACTTTCTTTTCTATTCATTCCCTCTCCTATCCATATACCAGCCTCTCAACCGAACCATGAACCACTCCCCAATTGCTAAGGTAATTTGGAGCCTAGCAACCAAAAAACTGCTGAAACTCCTGAACTAAAAATTAAATAACTAAACTTCAAATTATAAAAAATGAAGACCAATTGTAAATTGTAAGTTTTTCTTTTATGAAATGATCTTAGCATTAACCTCTGTTTGTCAAACCGTGAGGCAGATACAGTAATGTAATCCCTTGCTTGTCATATTAGAAATGCTCGACACCTACTGGCCACATCAGAGTATTACACTTTGTACAAGTGCAAGTTCATTTGTGCTTATTTGTGGGTATCTCTCACTTGCTAGAATTATAAACAGTTGTTTTTTCTAGCAAAGAGATATACTGTCGAGTTTATTTTAGCTAACTAAACCATTGGGCTTGTTATATCTCAGAGATACCGTAGAAATGCTGGGTAGAAACTAGGGCAGAATGATCAAAATGTGAGTTTGGAGCTTAATACATAAAAACTCACCCATGTTCTATTCATTCCTATGGGATTTTTAGAGTTGTATTTATCAAATGGTGAGTTCTAATGTTCACACATTGATATATATATATACGCTTCTAAAAATCCCATAGGAATAAATAGAACATGGGTGAGTTTTTATGTATTAAGCTCCAAACTCACATTTTGATCATTTGATCATTACTGGCCTGGCTTGTGATTTACTGGCCCGAGCTGGTGATTTACTGGCCCTAGCTGGTGATTTACTGGCCCTAGCTGGTGATTTACTGGCCCTAGCTGGTGATTTACTGGCCCTAGCTGGTGATTTACTGGCCTGGCTTGTGATTTACTGGCCCTAGCTGGTGATTTACTGGCCCTAGCTGGTTATTTACTGGCCCTAGCTGGTTATTTACTGGCCCTAGCTGGTGATTTACAGGCCTGGCTGGTGATTTACTGACCCTAGCTGGTGATTTACTGGCCCTAGCTGGTGATTTACTGGCCCTAGCTGGTGATTTACTGGCCTGGCTTGTGATTTACAGGCCCTAGCTGGTGATTTACTGGCCTGACTGGTGATTTACTGGCCCTAGCTGGTGATTTACTGGCCCTAGCTGGTGATTTACTGGCCCTAGCTGGTGATTTACAGGCCTGGCTAGTGATTTACTGACCCTAGCTGGTGATTTACTGGCCTGGCTTGTGATTTACAGGCCTGGCTGGTGATTTACTGGCCCTAGCTGGTGATTTACTGGCCTGGCTGGTGATTTACTGGCCTGGCTGTTGATTTACTGGCCTGGCTGGTGATTTACTGGCCTGGTTGGTGATTTACAGGCCTGGCTGGTGATTTACTGACCCTAGCTGTTGATTTACTGGCCTGGCTTGTGATTTACTGGCCTGGCTTGTGATTTACTGGCCCTGGCTGGTGATTTACTGGCACTAGCTGTTGATTTACTGGCCTGGCTTGTGATTTACTGGCCTGGCTGGTGATTTACTGGCCCTAACTGGTGATTTACTGGCCTGGCTGGTGATTTACTGGCCTGGCTTGTGATATACTGGCCTGGCTGGTGATTTACTGGCCTTAACTGGTGATTTACTGGCCTGGCTGGTGATTTACTGGCCTGGCTGGTGATTTACTGGCCTGGCTTGTGATATACTGGCCTGGCTGGTGATTTACTGGCCTTAACTGGTGATTTACTGGCCTAGCTGGTGATTTACTGGCCCTAGCTGGTGATTTACTGGCCTGGCTTGTGATTTACTGGCTTGACTGGTGATTTACTGGCCCTAGCTGTTGATTTACTGGCCTGACTGGTGATTTACTGGCCTGGCTTGTGATTTACTGGCTTGACTGGTGATTTACTGGCCCTAGCTGGTGATTTACTGGCCTGACTGGTGATTTACTGTCCCTAGCTGGTGATTTACTGGCCCTAGCTGGTGATTTACTGGCCTGACTGGTGATTTACTGGCCTGGCTGGTGATTTACTGGCCCTAGCTGGTGATTTACTGGCCCTAGCTGGTGATTTACTGGCCTGGCTGGTGATTTACTGGCCCTAGCTGGTGATTTACTGGCCCTAGCTGGTGATTTACTGGCCTGGCTGGTGATTTACTGGCCTGGCTGGTGATTTACTGGCCCTAGCTGGTGATTTACTGGCCCTAGCTGGTGATTTACTGGCCTGGCTGGTGATTTACTGGCCCTAGCTGGTGATTTACTGGCCTGACTGGTGATTTACTGGCCCTAGCTGGTGATTTACTGGCCCTAGCTGGTGATTTACTGGCCTGACTGGTGATTTACTGGCCCTAGCTGGTGATTTACTGGCCTGACTGGTGATTTACTGGCCTGACTGGTGATTTACTGGCCCTAGCTGGTGATTTACTGGCCCTAGCTGGTGATTTACTGGCCTGGCTGGTGAGATAGCGGTCGATGGTAACCCTACCAATAACCACATGCCACTATTATCAGGACTAACAAAGAGAAAGTAGCCCAGGTAGCAGTGAATGGGTTAAAACCTGACATGACACGGGGCAGGCTTCTCACTAATCCTGTCAGAGACACGTTTGGGAGTAGGATAGAAGGTGAATAAACCAAATCATTTTGGATTAATTTTCTCTGTTATTATGAGAGCTGCAGCGGTGTAACTAGTAATGTGACTGAGGGGACTACAGATCCCAGAAGGCCCTGCTCTACATAGGAAGTGAGAGAAAGGAAGTCTAGAGAGAGAGAGGAGAGAACAGGGTCTGACCACGGCCTGCCCTGTGTGTGGGGTGCTGTAAGGGGAACATAGAGACCCCCCTGCTCAGTTTGGGGAGCAGAATGAAAGCCGCTCGCTCCGTTACTGAGTCTGTAAGGGAGACCTGCGGCCTTCTGGCAAGCTGCAAAGTATCCGACTTTCCTGCCTCACCTCAGTAGTAAGTGTGCAACAGTCCTGAGGTAATATTTATATATATATATATACAGCTTGGTCATTTCCCTATGGAACCAAACTGTAAATTATATCCCTATAAATGCTGCTTAGTGATGTCATCAGTTATAATCAGAGCTTAGTGATGTCATTTCTGTCACATGACTCACTAAAACTTGTATACTATAATAAATTATGTACCCCCCTGTTGTAAAATATAGGGATATTAGAAGTTACCTTGGCCTTTGGCCTCTTTTTTTATGGTCATGGAACTCTTCAGTGACTTATAATATCCCTATATGTTACAATAGGGGGTACTTTATTCACTATATATTATAAGGAACTCCTCGGGGCTTATAATATCCCTATATGTTACAATAGGGGGTACTTTATTCACTATATATTATAAGGAACTCCTCGGGGACTTATAATATCCCTATATGTTACAATAGGGGGTACTTTATTCACTATATATTATAAGGAACCCCTCGGGGGCTTATAATATCCCTATATGTTACAATAGGGGGTACTTTATTCACTATATATTATAAGGAACCCCTCGGGGGCTTATAATATCCCTATATGTTACAATAGGGGGTACTTTATTCACTATATATTATAAGGAACTCCTCGGGGACTTATAATATCCCTATATGTTACAATAGGGGGCACTTTATTCACTATAATAAGGAACTCCTCGGGGGCTTATAATATCCCTATATGTTACAATAGGGGGTACTTTATTCACTATATATTATAAGGAACTCCTCGGGGACTTATAATATCCCTATATGTTACAATAGGGGGCACTTTATTCACTATAATAAGGAACTCCTCGGGGGCTTATAATATCCCTATATGTTACAATAGGGGGCACTTTATTCACTATATATTATAAGGAACTCCTCGGGGGCTTATAATATCCCTATATGTTACAATAGGGGGCACTTTATTCACTATATATTATAAGGAACTCCTCGGGGGCTTATAATATCCCTATATGTTACAATAGGGGGCACTTTATTCACTATATATTATAAGGAACTCTTCAGTGACTTATAATATCCCTATATGTTACAATAGGGGGCACTTTATTCACTATATATTATAAGGAACTCCTCGGGGGCTTATAATATCCCTATATGTTACAATAGGGGGCACTTTATTCACTATATATTATAAGGAACTCCTCGGGGGCTTATAATATCCCTATATGTTACAATAGGGGGTACTTTATTCACTATATATTATAAGGAACTCCTCGGGGGCTTATAATATCCCTATATGTTACAATAGGGGGCACTTTATTCACTATATATTATAAGGAATTATAAGAATTATAAGGAGTGACTTCTGTTGGGGAGCTCATAGCCTCAGCATAATAGACAGGTTTAGCATTATGTCTGTTTTTAATATGACGCTCAACAAGAAAGATGAAGATGGTAAAGAAGGTGAGTTGTCTTGGCAGTAGCCCTGGTACAATGTATAACCTTGTATAGGCACCTAATTGCAGCACAGCAGCTATTACATAGGTACTGTAGGTGTATGCCATTGAGCAGATTTATGTCTTATCCACCTAAGCTTCTGTGGCCTATGGAAGCACAGGGCCAAGAAGTAACAGGTTACCCCAATGTTTCTATATATCTGTAACCTTGTTATGGGCTAAGGGGGCCCAGCCTGAAGGCCAGTTAGGGGGGGATTTGGGGTGAGTGCTTATTTGTGCCCTGGGTACCCCTGGAACTATAGCGGGGTGACTGTTACCCCAATGTTTCTATATATCTGTAACCTTGTTATGGGCTAAGGGGGCCCAGCCTGAAGGCCAGTTAGGGGGGGATTTGGGGTGAGTGCTTATTTGTGCCCTGGGTACCCCTGGAACTATAGCGGGGTGACTGTTACCCCAATGTGTCTATATATCTGTAACCTTGTTATGGGCTAAGGGGGCCCAGCCCGAAGGCCAGTTAGGGGGGGGGATTTGGGGTGAGTGCTTATTTGTGCCCTAGGTACCCCTGGAACTATAGCGGGGTGACTGTTACCCCAATGTTTCTATATATCTGTAACCTTGTTATGGGCTAAGGGGGCCCAGCCTGAAGGCCAGTTAGGGGGGGATTTGGGGTGAGTGCTTATTTGTGCCCTGGGTACCCCTGGAACTATAGCGGGGTGACTGTTACCCCAATGTTTCTATATATCTGTAACCTTGTTATGGGCTAAGGGGGCCCAGCCTGAAGGCCAGTTAGGGGGGGATTTGGGGTGAGTGCTTATTTGTGCCCTGGGTACCCCTGGAACTATAGCAGGGTGACTGTTACCCCAATGTTTCTATATATCTGTAACCTTGTTATGGGCTAAGGGGGCCCAGCCTGAAGGCCAGTTAGGGGGGGATTTGGGGTGAGTGCTTATTTGTGCCCTGGGTACCCCTGGAACTATAGTGGGGTGACTGTTACCCCAATGTTTCTATATATCTGTAACCTTGTTATGGGCTAAGGGGGCCCAGCCTGAAGGCCAGTTAGGGGGGGATTTGGGGTGAGTGCTTATTTGTGACCTGGGTACCCCTGGAACTATAGCAGGGTGACTGTTACCCCAATGTTTCTATATATCTGTAACCTTGTTATGGGCTAAGGGGGCCCAGCCCGAAGGCCAGTTAGGGGGGGGGATTTGGGGTGAGTGCTTATTTGTGCCCTAGGTACCCCTGGAACTATAGCGGGGTGACTGTTACCCCAATGTTTCTATATATCTGTAACCTTGTTATGGGCTAAGGGGGCCCAGCCCGAAGGCCAGTTAGGGGGGGGGATTTGGGGTGAGTGCTTATTTGTGCCCTGGGTACCCCTGGAACTATAGCAGGGTGACTGTTACCCCAATGTTTCTATATATCTGTAACCTTGTTATGGGCTAAGGGGGCCAGCCTGAAGGCCAGTTAGGGGGGGATTTGGGGTGAGTGCTTATTTGTGCCCTGGGTACCCCTGGAACTATAGCAGGGTGACTGTTACCCCAATGTTTCTATATATCTGTAACCTTGTTATGGGCTAAGGGGGCCCAGCCTGAAGGCCAGTTAGGGGGGGATTTGGGGTGAGTGCTTATTTGTGCCCTGGGTACCCCTGGAACTATAGCGGGGTGACTGTTACCCCAATGTTTCTATATATCTGTAACCTTGTTATGGGCTAAGGGGGCCCAGCCTGAAGGCCAGTTAGGGGGGGATTTGGGGTGAGTGCTTATTTGTGCCCTGGGTACCCCTGGAACTATAGCAGGGTGACTGTTACCCCAATGTTTCTATATATCTGTAACCTTGTTATGGGCTAAGGGGGCCCAGCCTGAAGGCCAGTTAGGGGGGGATTATAGTAATGTAGTTGTAGAAAGGTAATAATAAAATTTCTAATCATTTCGACTTCTTCCAGATGATCCAAGCAAAGTTTTTAAAAGGTTCTGAAGCTGCCTTGAGTTTGTATCAAAAGAATTTCCAACAAGTCAATCAGACCAGCCTCTGGATCAACACTGTGCTGAGAGTAATAATACCAATAGTCTTTTAATTGCTCACTCCAGGCAGAGCATTTCACATATTATTTTCTTTACCTTCTGCAAAAAAATTCAGTGCAATTAACAACCAGTATTACTAAAAATAAGATTTATTCAGTGCATGTTAAATAACAAAATAATAAATAACTTATTTGGAGCATTTGTACATAATAAATAGTTTAATACTTCCTATAAATTAATACAAGATAACATACATTGTTCAGGATCATGTGGATTAAACAGAATGTGATCACAATTAAATCTATATGAGAGGAAGGTAACATATACATGATATTATATGATATAAGGGTTTGGTATGACTTCTCTTCAAGACCATCAACAGGAAAATGAGGTGGAAAACACAAGCAACCAATACAAATAGAGCTTTACTTCAGTGTATTTGGATTGAAATCCCACCCTTTACTATGCTATTACTATGAATTAAAGTGCAAAGAATACGGACGAGAGGATTTTCAGATTTTATACGATCAAATATAATATCAAAGAACAACTCAAGAGCCAGAAAGGATCATCTGACCACGAAGAGCGTTGGCGTCTGGCCAATGCAATAGGCAAGAAGACTCATCTCTAACCAAGATGGCGATGAAGTCCAAAGTGCATTTTTATAATTTATTGGAGAACTTTGGTGGGTTACCCTGGTAACTCGTTCGTGGCAAGAAATGCACCATATGACTGTTCCACAATTACGTGGTCCCTCTATGGGTGGTTGAGGCCAAGGAAGAAAATGCAGTGTATTTAGAGGTAAAGAAGAGTCATACAAATAAAATATAAGAGCTTTGGGTTAAAGTGCAAAATAAAGGAAATTACAATAGCTTTATTGCTACGTTTGTGGTGTCCTTGCCACTGGGGCTGTACTTAGCCACCACCGTGTATCCCTCTTGTGCATATATAGGTATCCGTGCCAAGGAAGACTTGGTGTTTCTTCGAGCTGCATTGAGTTGCCAGCACTCAAGCCTGTGTTCTGCAAGGTTACAACAACCCAAGCGGGCAGAAACCACTGCACATCAAAACGTATTTGGAAAAGAGAAATGACTCTCTTTCTCGTTTTCGACATTAATTTCATATTAGATATATATATATTATATATTTGATTAGAGATACGTAATAAATACATTTATGGCTGCGGTAGCATCGGCACTTAGATGTGATTATAAGTAAAGCTTCTGATCGCCTCGCCGATGCTGGGTTTGTAGCTACCGATCCTATTCTTTGAGTAAAGACATACAGCCACAGCCACCACGCCCAGGAGCAAAGCAACCCCCAGAAGCACACCAATCACAATAGTAGCCGTTCGCCACGAATAGTCCACGATCACGTTGCTTCCGGCAACTGTGGTTGTTGCTGATGTAGATGTTGTGGTTGTTGTTGATGTAGATGTTGTTGTACTGCTTGCCACCACTGTAAACATAATGAACAAATATTAATGCATAGCAAAGCAGCCTGTATATCCAGAATATTCTTTATCCATGTATTTGTTTTTTATACATATTAGTGGAAGCTGCCATATTGTTTCCCCTAGACAGTACAGGATGAGGACATACTGTATATTTTTACATTTCTTCTCTATATATTTGTATTTTAAAATATGGGTGCCATATTTATTCCCTTAGACCAGTGATCCACAACCAGTGGTTCGTGAGCAACATGGTGCTCCCAGGGGCCTCAAAGTAGGTGCTTATTTTTGAATTTCTGGCTTGGAGGCAAGTGTTGGTTGCATAAAACCCAGTGTAAAGCCAAACAGAGCCTTCTATAGGCTGCCAGTCAACAAAGTGGCTACCAAATAGCCTATTATAGCTCTCATTTGCACCCCCAGGAACTACTTCCATGCCTTAGACCAGTGGTTCTCAACCTACCGAATGCCGTGACCCGTTAATATAGTTCCTCATGTTGTGGTGACCCTCAACCATAAAATTATTCCTAAGACCATCGGAAATATGTGTTTTCCGATGGTCTTAGGCAACCCCTGTGAAAGGGTTGTTCGATCCCCAAGGGGGTCCCGACCCACAGGTTGAGAACCGATGCCTTAGACAGTACAGTATGAAGGTATAGCTTGTTGTGTGGCCAGAACATTCCTGTTTGACATAACACTTGAGTGAGGTCTACTATGTTGGTTGACTAGCTAGAGGCTTTCAAGATACCTCAGTAGCACAATATTTTTAAGACTTTTGATGCTGTTACTGAGTTTTTGGGGCCCAGCCAAGGCAAGTAATATGAATCAATGCAAGCATGCAGAGTCAACCAGACCATTAGTGCTACTTACCCAAGTTTGTAATGTTAGAGGATATCCTGTACCTTACTGCTGCAATGAGAATATCCTGGAATGTGTTGGGATCCAAGGTAGTTCCTGACTGGGTCGTAGACATAAAGTAGGCAATGACACTCCCTGGCCTAAAGCCAACCATGGTGATATTAAAGGTTTGGTCATTTAGTTCTGATCTCAATGTAGTTACCAGCTGCAAAACAAAAGAAATCAGCACATTATTCAGTAGAACGTACAAGTAGGGCTGTGATTTGTCAGTCTCATTGCTCAGGAGCACCACAAACGGAAACTAATCGAGTTGGATAGTAGGCTGTTGTAGCAAAGGCTTGGGGGATGTTGGTCGTTTCAGGCTGATTTATACAACCACCGGACCCTATGTGCAGCATCATTGTAATAGTTGTATAGATGCAATGTACAGAGCTGTCAACCAACCCCACGTTATAAGGGAGGTAATGATCCTCTCCAGGTCTTTTTGAGACCTTATTTCTTGGTATCATTTAGTGTGGAGAGGAATTCAGGCCTACAGAATACGGGACTGGCTCATTATCTCCCTCATGACATGGGGTTGGCTGACAGATGAGATCAAATGGGAAAGTCACATGATCAGTCATAGCTGCACATTTCTGTCTGGACATAGATGGCATCTGCTGTATTTACTTACAGTAGTAGTGATGTTTTGTGCTTTAGTTGCATAGGCACTGCTGGATGAGTTGTAAAGGTCTGTTGTAAAAGTCCAGTCGTTGATCTTCACTGCACAAGGAATTGCCTGATTATCTGAAAAACAGAATTTGGTTGATCATTTTGTTCAGTACTATATATTAATGTGTGTGGGGCGCATCTTTCCTTCAATTAAGATAGTTTTATATAATACATAAGGTGCATACTTACTGGCACAGATTGTAGCTTTGGTTTCAAGGCAAGCAGAAGTCTGAGAGCAGAATACGGTGCTGTTGAAGCATAAGACTGGGTCTATAAAACAAATATTACAAGTTTATTGATGGACACATGACCTATGCTGTGCCAGCATGAAACACTAGAAGAGGGAACAAAAAATATTCTTTAATTGTTTGGAAATCTCTACCTAGAACATAAAAATCACATGATAATGTGAATGGTGTAGAGCAGGGATCCCCAACCAGTGGCTCAGGGGCAACATGTTGCTCCCCAACCCCTTGGATGTTGCTCTCAGTGCCCCCAAACCAGGGAGTTATTTTTGAATTCCTGACTTGGGGGCAAGTTTTGGTTGCATAAAAACAAGATTTACTACCAAATAAAGCCCCCTGTAAGCTGATAGTGTGCATAGAGGCCCCTAATAGCCAATCATGAACTTTTATGATGCTTGTGTTGCTCCCCAAGTCTTTTTACATTTGACTGTGGCTCCCGAGTAAGAAAGGTTGGGGACCCCTGGTGTAGAACCTCCATTTCATCCTTATTATCTGCAGTATCAATATTTCATCTATGTGACATTTCCCTGAGTAATTTGCTCTACATGTGACTTCTTATATGATATTATATGTTAATAATTATATTATATTTGCCTTGCACTGAAGTAAAGTGGCCTTTATGTTTTAACCCCACCTGCTAAATTTTCCCTAATGTCAATATTTTATCCGTTAAATTGTAGAGCCAGTGTTTGATTCCTATCTCACTGCCTCTGTCTAGGTGATTGGTCTTCATACTCACCAACACATTGGTGTCCAGGATTGGAGGAGTTCCCATCTGTTATGCCTGGGTAGCATTGGCATTGGTAACTACCTATGGTATTAGTGCATGATGCCAATGCTGAACAAGGGCTGGAACTAGCAGCACACTCATTTATATCTGCAAAAGGGAAACAAAGAACGTCTCAGAAGCAAAGATTTATCAACGTTCGAATTTGATTTTTTTTGCACACTTCCAATTTTCTTCCCAATATTTAAATGGCTCAAAAACACGAATGTTCGATATTTATTAAGTGCGAAAAAGTTGAATGTTGAACTTCGGCATCTAAAAGCTTGCGAGTTCAGTCGAGGTACTGGAGTTCTTTTACATGATCTTATTCAATCAAGTTTTTCATGGTTTCTTAATAAATAAGTAGGCATTCATGTTTTTTTAATTGTGAGATTATCGGAAGTAGAAAAAAACTCGAAGGGGACGATTTATCAAAATTCGAGTTTGTGTGTTTTCATGATTCGAGAAAATCGCATTAAAAAAAAAGCAAAAAGGCAGAATATACTCGCGAAAAGTCACCAGAAGAAAAGTAAGTTAGTAAAAGTTCAATAAAAGTCAATGAAAATTGTCTCTAATAACTTTTTTTTTATTCATTTATTTTCCCAGTTTATTTTTTTTTCCTCATTGAAAATGAAAGGAACAATATGATTCTCGGCAGAATGCAACGCGTGGGAATATTCCGTTGCGTTTTTTTTCTTAAATAAAATAGCATTCGAGAGGAAAAGTCACACACGTTTTGTTGCGGTTCTTTTTTTCTCACGTCTGCAGGTTTTTGTTTACGAACTCGAATTTTGATAAATCTGCCCCTAAATTTCACAAACCTGAAAATTGCTAAATAAGCCCATAAGTGACCGTATCGTAAGTTGTTTTCTTACCTACGCAGATTTGTCCAGGAACGGCCGGGCTGGTGTCATTAAACCCTGCATTGCAACTGCAAGAAGCGACCCCATTTATAGAAATGCAGGTTGCATACTGAGAACAGGGATTTACTCCAGCGTCGCAGGCATTTTGAACTGTAAGAAAAAAATTTGTAAATAATCCTAAAGATAATACATGTTCCTGAAAAGTTTTCATATGAGAGAACAAATGGAAATTTCCAGTGAGGCCAACGCAGGGTCTGTACCTTTAAAACTGTAAGACTTTGGGTCTACGGTCAGCGTGGTGCTGTTACTGAGCGCGTCGGTGAAGATCTGGGACACGCCGCTCGCCGTCAGATTTTCTGCCACGTCTGTGACTATGTTAAAGTCAACCACGACGCTCCCGTTCCTGAGACTTGTTACAGTCAATCGCATCTTCCCAGCCTTATACATGGCCTTGCTAACAGGATCGAAATTCTTCGACACCTGAAAAGAAGATACATTCAGTTGTTTCAAGGGATGGCTGTGGGCCGCCAGACAGGGGCAGTTCAAGGAAGACTATATCTAAAATATAAGTGGAGGAAATCATCATTTTTCTTCTCAAGTGTATTATGCAGTATGGCAACATTATCCTATGGAGTAATAAAGGGGCTGAAAGCTCTTGATATTACCAAATAAAAGCAAAGAGAATGGGGTATGTAACACAGCAGCTGGGTATATACAACTTACATCATCCGTGAAGTTCTTTGCAAATTCTTGGAACTTTGCACTAGTTTTATCTTCAAAATCCTTCTCGTATACGGTGTTAGTTATTCGGCATTCTGCAGCGAAGATTCGGCCCACTGTAAAGCAAAGGGTAAATTAGTTGTGTTGTGAATTGCTGGTGCCTCAAGCAGAGCCAACATCAAACCCATATATAACCAGATTTGTGCCTACTTCTCCCTCATACCTAGTTAAAAATTCTGGAGGGAGGTGGGCAAAAATGATAATCGTTATGTACCAAAAAGCAGCTCCCATGCTGGGAATTGTAAATGATGTTTGTGGGGTATTAAATGTCTGCAGGAGTATCACGGGGTAGGGTAGAGTGAATATGGGGAGGAATTGTGTTTTTGTGAGTTAAAACAAAGGGATAGGTTTAGGGCTTGTCTGGAACAGTTACTAATTCTCTTGTTACTCTTGTTATAAAAAGTATACAATACTTACCAGTGGTAACACTGGTGATAGAGTCGGCATTCGTTGGGCAAGACAGTTGCTGAACAGTCACATTATATTGAGTCGATGGAAGAAGGCTGGAGAATGTAAGGATCGAATTAGAAGTTGTTGTCTGCTGGGCAACCGAACTGCTAGATGATACAATCACATTGAACTGAGCTCCACTTGGACCTCCTTGACCATTTGCCATGAGCTGGATTTCATCACTCGCCACTTTAGCCAGGGTCACAGAAACGGTTGCTTGTGCTGTAGATGTAAATTACATATTAGTACATATAATTATAGAACACTAAACAAAAGGGGCATCATTAAATCTATTAGCGACTCACCACAAATGGAAGGTGCTGCAGTGGTTGTAGTCGTTGTGGTTGTCGAGGTAGTAGTGGATGATTCAGTCGTTGTAGATGCCACAGTTGTGGTAGTTGTTGATGCAGTGGTAGTTGGGGCTGACTGAGTCATTGTTGATGTTGATGGTGCCAGAGCTGTGGTAGTTGTTGATGCAGTGGTAGTTGGGGCTGACTGAGTCATTGTTGATGTTGATGGTGCCAGAGCTGTGGTAGTTGTTGATGCAGTGCTAGTGGTGCTTGCTGAAGATATTTCAGTTGTTGATGGTGCCACAGTGGTAGTGGATATTGTGGTTGTAGATGTGGTTATTCCTGGTGTGCTGGCTGTACTCAAACTTGTTGTCACATCTGAGGTAATTTGGGATGCTGCAACTGTTGTTGTTGCAGAAGTAGTAGTGCTTGTTATTATGGTAGTAGTTGTGTCAGTTAGCGTAGAGGATGTGGCCGCAGCACTGGACAGAGGGTTGGAGGAACTGGCAGTCGGTGTGTCAGTAAGGGAAGAGGATGTGGCCGCAGCACTGGACAAAGGGTTGGAGGAACTGGCAGTCGGTGTGTCAGTAAGGGAAGAGGATGTGGCCGCAGCACTGGACAGAGGGTTGGAGGAACTTCCAGTGGGTGTGTCAGTAAGGGAAGAGGATGTGGCCGCTGCACTGGACAGAGGGTTGGAGGAACTGGCAGTCGGTGTGTCAGTAAGGGAAGAGGATGTGGCCACAGCACTGGACAGAGGGTTGGAGGAACTTCCAGTGGGTGTGTCAGTAAGGGAAGAGGATGTGGCCGCAGCACTGGACAGCGGGTTGGAGGAACTGGCAGTGGGTGTGTCAGTAAGGGAAGAGGATGTGGCCGCAGCACTGGGCAGCGGGTTGGAGGAACTGCCAGTGGGTGTGTCAGTAAGGGAAGAGGATGTGGCCGCAGCACTGGACAGAGGGTTGGAGGAACTGGCAGTCGGTGTGTCAGTAAGGGAAGAGGATGTGACCGCAGCACTGGACAGAGGGTTGGAGGAACTGGCAGTCGGTGTGTCAGTAAGGGAAGAGGATGTGGCCGCAGCACTGGACAGAGGGTTGGAGGAACTGGCAGTGGGTGTGTCAGTAAGGGAAGAGGATGTGGCCGCTGCACTGGACAGAGGGTTGGAGGAACTGGCAGTGGGTGTGTCAGTAAGGGAAGAGGATGTGACCGCAGCACTGGACAGAGGGTTGGAGGAACTGGCAGTCGGTGTGTCAGTAAGGGAAGAGGATGTGGCCGCAGCACTGGACAGAGGGTTGGAGGAACTGGCAGTGGGTGTGTCAGTAAGGGAAGAGGATGTGGCCGCTGCACTGGACAGAGGGTTGGAGGAACTGGCAGTGGGTGTGTCAGTAAGGGAAGAAGATGTCGCCGCTGCACTGGACAGCGGGTTGGAGGAACTGGCAGTGGGTGTGTCAGTAAGGGAAGAGGATGTCGCCGCTGCACTGGACAGAGGGTTGGAGGAACTGGCAGTCGGTGTGTCAGTAAGGGAAGAAGATGTCGCCGCTGCACTGGACAGCGGGTTGGAGGAACTGGCAGTGGGTGTGTCAGTAAGGGAAGAGGATGTCGCCGCTGCACTGGACAGAGGGTTGGAGGAACTGGCAGTCGGTGTGTCAGTAAGGGAAGAAGATGTCGCCACTGCACTGGACAGAGGGTTGGAGGAACTGGCAGTCGGTGTGTCAGTAAGGGAAGAGGATGTCGCCGCTGCACTGGACAGCGGGTTGGAGGAACTACCAGTGGGTGTGTCAGTAAGGGAAGAGGATGTGGCCGCTGCACTGGACAGAGGGTTGGAGGAACTGCCAGTGGGTGTGTCAGTAAGGGAAGAGGATGTGGCCGCAGCACTGGACAAAGGGTTGGAGGAACTTCCAGTGGGTGTGTCAGTAAGGGAAGAGGATGTGGCCGCAGCACTGGACAGCGGGTTGGAGGAACTGGCAGTGGGTGTGTCAGTAAGGGAAGAGGATGTGGCCGCAGCACTGGACAGAGGGTTGGAGGAACTTCCAGTGGGTGTGTCAGTAAGGGAAGAGGATGTGGCCGCAGCACTGGACAAAGGGTTGGAGGAACTTCCAGTGGGTGTGTCAGTAAGGGAAGAGGATGTGGCCACAGCACTGGACAGCGGGTTGGAGGAACTGGCAGTGGGTGTGTCAGTAAGGGAAGAGGATGTGGCCGCAGCACTGGACAGCGGGTTGGAGGAACTGGCAGTGGGTGTGTCAGTAAGGGAAGAGGATGTGGCCGCAGCACTGGACAGCGGGTTGGAGGAACTGGCAGTGGGTGTGTCAGTAAGGGAAGAGGATGTGGCCGTAGCACTGGACAGCGGGTTGGAGGAACTGGCAGTGGGTGTGTCAGTAAGGGAAGAGGATGTGGCCGCAGCACTGGACAGAGGGTTGGAGGAACTGCCAGTGGGTGTGTCAGTAAGGGAAGAGGATGTGGCCGCTGCACTGGACAGAGGGTTGGAGGAACTGGCAGTGGGTGTGTCAGTAAGGGAAGAGGATGTGGCCGCAGCACTGGACAGTGGGTTGGAGGTACTGGCAGTGGGTGTGTCAGTAGAGACAGAAGATGTGACCGCAGCACTGGAAGTAACTTCCGAGGATGATGTTGTAACTGCAGTTGTGCTCAATGATTGTGAGGGTGTGGTAGTTGTCACCGAGTCACTTACTGTGGATAAAGGGTTGGAAGAACTGGCAGTGGGTGTTTCAGAAGAGACAGAAGATGTTACTGCACCACTGGTAGTAACTGCCAAGGACAATGTTGTCACTTCAACTGTACTCAATGATTGTGAGGATGTGGTTTTTGAAGTACTGGCTGTGGGTGTGTCAGTAATGGAAGAAGAATCAACAGTAGAACTGGAGGTCACTGCCGAAGTCAATGTTGTAGTCTCAGTTGCATTTGATGATTGTGAGGCTGTGGTCACTGTGTCACTTACTGTGGATAAAGTGCTTAAAGAACTGGCTGTGGAGGTGTAGTCGGTAGTGCTTGTCTGAGCAAGGGTTGGGGCTATAAATAAATCTGTTGAGAGAGATTTAGAAGACACAGTCAGTCTGGTAGACTATTAATCTGTATTTCAACCAAAAAAGGTGGCCATACATTAAAAAAATCCGCTCATTTGAGGTGGGCGATATTGGATTGATCCGAACATCAGGCCGAGGGCTTAATGATCAGATCACGTTCATGGTATGCAGGCCATTGGGGTGAGGACCACATCAACAAGTTAATGCACTCCTTGACCTGGCAAGATTTATATGTCTGCCCGATTTTCAGACCATCGGCAGCTTTTATCGGCCCATGTATGGCCACCTTCCTCCACTGCAAGAAGAAGCTTCCTATTATAAGCACAGATAATCACACATTTCATTCCCCCTGGAGACCATGAAGATATATGTTTTGTATGAAAAGCTGCAATCCTTCTCTGGATACTGAAAACTATTCTTATACATGGCGGATACCTTCCACGACATGAGTAGAACAGCACCTACAATTGGCTGTATAAATAACTATGTTAAGCTGGGGGTTTTTTTTATGTTCACATGCAATTCGTATATGGAACTTCCCATGCAACAAATCTTCGTTGTCGCGGGCGGCTAATCTTCCCGCAATGCCATCCCACCGGCATACGTGGCGCCGCGATTTGCCTAAGTCGCACAAAGTTTCCTTTCAAGGCAACAGAGATTTGTTGCGGCGTGACTAATCTCCCCGTGTACCCCTGCCCTCAGAGTCGATGTTTGTCTATTGCTTAATATATGTTTATGTTTTAGGATGAGAAGTAGATGTTCCTGATTTGTAATGACTCTCGTGCAGCTGCAGGAACCCTTCTGCGGAGCAAAGCAAACAGACACACAATAGGGCATCCTTTGATCTTTACCTAGTCCTCCTTTGTACCCAAGTGTTTACTTGGCTCGAGGGTGTTTGTATTACTAGGCTCAAGTACAAAGCAATGTAAATAATCTATGCTGTAAGCTTCTAACTGAGAATGTACAGAGTCGAGCGCAGCGGGCTGCGTGTGGGATGGAAAGGTGCGCTACAAACTATTTTGGATTTGGAAAGAAATGATCATTTTCTAGTTTAAGCAGTAACGGCCGGACAGTCACTGCACCACTCATCTCCAGGAAAAGGCACTTGACCAAAAAGGTTTAACCTTCTACTTGCAAAGATTACGTGGAGCTTCTCGGAGCCGGCACTTAACAACATTTAAACCCTCACTAATCCTTTTTCCAGGACTTGGACCTGATTGTTCTAAAGAACAGTACAACTACTGTATATATATATAGAGAGAGAGAGATAGATGATAGATAGACAGACATTCAGATAGATACATACATACATACATACACAGATAGATAGATAGATAGATAGATAGATAGATAGATAGATAGATAGATAGATACATGAATAGATAGATAACAGCCCCTTAAAAAAACAGTTACACAATTTAACCTTAGCACAGTGTTTTTCAATCTTTTTTGGGCAAAGGCACACTTGTTTCATGAAAAAAATCACGAGGCACACCACCATTAGAAAATGTTAAAAAATTTAACTCTGTGCCCAGCAGCAGTGCCCCCCTAGTACATTGGTGCCCAGCAGCAGTGCCCCCTAGTACATTGGTGCCAAGAGCAGTGCCCCCCTAGTACATTGGTGCCCAGCAGCAGTGCCCCCCTAGTACATTGGTGCCAAGAGCAGTGCCCCCCTAGTACATTGGTGCCCAGCAGCAGTGCCCCCCTAGTACATTGGTGCCCAGCAGCAGTGCCCCCCTAGTACATTGGTGCCAAGAGCAGTGCCCCCCTAGTACATTGGTGCCAAGAGCAGTGCCCCCCTAGTACATTGGTGCCAAGAGCAGTGCCCCCCTAGTACATTGGTGCCCTGCCTACGGCACACCAGGCAACAGTGGTTGAAAAACACTGCCTTAGCAAATTGTTTCCTAATTTCAGATATATTAGGAAACAATTTTATTATGTTACAATATTAAAAATATATTTTAAAACATAGAAATATATGTAGACAGATACTGTAATTAGTTCTATACATACCAGAAAAATGTCATTGTAATACTAATAAAATAAAAAATTCTATTACAAAAATAAAATAAAATTCCTTTTATAATTGTATACGAAATAACAGTATGAAAAAAATATGATATATCATTTCAACTTGTAAAATTGTATAGTCATTTAGTAACAAAATCAATTTAATATATATTTATATAGACAAATACTGTAATTAGCTGTATAAATTTGTATTTTTATAAATACTAGGAAAAATAATCATTCTAATACCTATAAGTAAAATAGAATATTGCGGCAAAACAGATGAATTTTTTTTTATTTTTATAAAAAAGATAAAAATTGGTTTTCAAAATCGAAATTTCACCTTGTTAAATATGAATTCTATCTATATATCTAATAGATATTATTGCCGAAACGAAATAGAAATATAATATCAATTTATCGACAGATACCGTAATGAGTCCTAGAAATTCGCCTTCGTACAAATACCAGAAAAAAAAAAAGATTTGATCCTAAAAGAATATTACAAAATCCGACGACTTGTTATTTAGTCGAAGCCTCAACACGATTAAGCAGAGGGCAACCAAGTCCCAAACCAAGTCTTAAACCAAAGCAAGTCCTAAACCAAGTCCTAAACCAAAGCAAGTCCCAAACCAAGTCCTAAACCAAAGCAAGTCCCAAACCAAGTCCTAAACCAAAGCAAGTCCCAAACCAAGTCCTAAACCACTACCCACAATAAATGTTTTGCAGTAAATCTGCTGAAGCTTTTTTTTTTTTCCTAGTTTTTGGATTTTTGCAGTTGTATTTGGTTGCAGCACAGAGCAACAACTAGGAGCTAAAGCTTTTTTGTAAGTATTTTATACAAAGTTCGCCAATAATTTTCTATTTCTAAACCAAAGCAAGTCCCAAACCAAGTGCTAAACCAAAGCAAACCAAGTCCCAAACTTGCACCCAGTAAAAGCCCAGTGGGGAAGGCACTTACCGCAGACGGCGATAATAGTGAATAAATATATCCATGGCGCCATGGCGAGTCCTCCTCCCGTAGCTCCAGTAACAGTACTGACATTCGGCTCCGTTGCCTCCAATTTAAGGAGCTGTGAGGTAAGAGGGCGAGGCCGCTGCGCTAATCACCATCACTGAATTGGAATCTTTCTTTAAGAGGAAGACAAACCTGTTTTGTCTCTCCGTGACTTCAAACTTTACCTAAATCGTGGAAAGACTTGTGTAAAATATGCACCTGGGCTGAATGGGTACATTTTGTGTTTAGTCACTTTGTTTATTTAATTTTTTTTTCCTTTTTTTGCTCTACCAGTGACGACAAAGGATGAGCCATCCTAGTTCCTACACAGGGTCTGCTATTCATTTGCTATTGTTTCACTTACATTTAAAACTGAATGGATAATGCTGGGGCTGGAACATCTACTGCTTCAATAGCCCGGCTGTGGTGATGCAGAACTTGAGTGGTGCCATGAAGCCCCATTAACTGTCAGTAAACTTATATTCTATCTTTGGTGGGAAAGGGTTCTTGGTCAAGAACACCCAAGGTCAGCAAGGTGACGACTTGGGACAGTGGGCATTAGCTTGAAGGCCATTTTCTCTCCTAAAATGCATCTTACTTGAGGGTCAGCAAGGTGACGACTTGGGAGAGTGGGCATTTGCTTGAAGGCCATTTTCTCTCCTAAAATGCATCTTACTTGAGGGTCAGTCAGGGTGAAACATTGGGAGAATGGCCATTTGCTTGAAGGCCATTTTCTCTCCTAAAATTCATCTTACTTGAGGGTCAGTAATGGCAACAACTTGGGAGAGTGACCATTTTCTCTCCTAAAATTCATCTTACTTGAAGGTCAGTAAGGGCAACAACTTGGGAGAGTGGGCATTTGCTTGAAGGCCATTTTCTCTCCTAAAATGCATCTTACTTGAGGGTCAGTAAGGGCAACAAGTTGGGAGAGTGGCCATTTGCTTGAAGGCCATTTTCTCTCCTAAAATTCATCTTACTTGAGGGTCAGTAATGGCAACAACTTGGGATAATGACCATTTTCTCTCCTAAAATTCATGTTACTTGAGGGTCAGTAAGGGCAACAAGTTGGGAGAATGGGTATTTGCTTGAAGGCTATTTTCTCTCCTAAAATTCATCTTACTTGAGGGTCAGTAAGGGCAACAAGTTGGGAGAGTGGGCATTTGCTTGAAGGCCATTTTCTCTCCTAAAATTCATCTTACTTGAGGGTCAGTAAGGGCATCAGTTGGGAGAATGGCTATTTTCTCTCCTAAAATTCATCTTACTTGAGGGTCAGTAAGGGCAACAAGTTGGGAGAGTGGGCATTTGCTTGAAGGCCATTTTCTCTCCTAAAATTCATCTTACTTGAGGGTCAGTAAGGGCATCAGTTGGGAGAATGGCTATTTTCTCTCCTAAAATTCATCTTACTTGAGGGTCAGTAAGGGCAACAAGTTGGGAGAGTGGGCATTTGCTTGAAGGCCATTTTCTCTCCTAAAATTCATCTTACTTGAGGGTCAGTAAGGGCAACAAGTTGGGAGAATGGCCATTTTCTTGAAGGCCATTTTCTCTCCTAAAATTCATTTTACTTGAGGGTCAGTCAGGGCAACAAGTTGTGAGAATGGCCATTTGCTTGAAGGCCATTTTCTCTCCTAAAATTTATCTTACCTCAGGGTCAGTCAGGGTAAAACATTGGGAGAATGGCCATTTGCTTAAAGGCCATGTTCTCTCCTAAAATGTATCTTACCTCAGGGTCAGTCAGGGTAAAACATTGGGAGAATGGCCATTTGCTTAAAGGCCATGTTCTCTCCTAAAATTCATCTTATTGAGGATCTGTCAGGGTAAAGCAATCTTAGTTGAAGGTCAGTCAGGGTTAAACATTGGGAGAATGGCCATTTGCTATTCTCCTAAAATTCATCTTACTTGAGGGTCAGTCAGGGTCAAACGTTGGGAGAATGGCCATTTGCTTGAAGGCCATTTTCTCCCCTAAAATTAATCTTACGTGAGGGTCAGTAAGGGCAACAAGTTGGGAGAATGGCCATTTGCTTGAAGGCCATTTTCTCTTCTATAATTTATCTTACTTGAGGGTCAGTAAGGGTAAAACATTAGAAGAATGGCCATTTGCTTGAAGGTAAGTTGGGGTGAATATTTATTGGCTTCCTAGATATTCGCAAAAACTATGAATGAATGATTGATACACCAATATTTTCCAACATCTGTACTTATTTCATAAACTACATAGGACCTGACCAAAGGTTGGACCTTCAATATCTGTTTTATTAACATATTGGTTTGGGTCCAAGGGAAACTAAGAGAGCAAATTGTCTTTCACCCTAAATCTTACTATAACTGGCATTTAGTCTAACCGCCAGCTGCTGCTTCTCAAATGTGAAGTTGCCTTGTTTGAATAGCCGTTGCTTTTAGTTGAGAATCTGAGATAATAGGGAAGAATGGGTTGAAGGCATGGGAGACTGCACAAGAGTATATTTTTCAGCAGAATGAAAAGACCGGTTTCATTTTTCCCTATTCATCAAGCAGCATTGTACCTTCTGGGCAGCAAAGCATTTGCAGAGGAATCGATGGTCCCCTAGTTCTCTAAAGAACCTGACCAAAAATAAATGCAAGGGAATTGACCAATGAGAACACTGATTCCCAGCACTGTGTCAGGCCCCTTGCTGGTACCTTACATATAGAGATAATTATGGCATTTTCCCGTCATTATATGGCACAGGAATCAGACATGGGGATAAAGGGACAGACTTGTTCAGTGCTGGGAAACTGTGCTTATTGCTCCCAACTCCAATTGTAATATGCCCTATAGGTATAGTACCTCAATGTGGTAAATAGGAACCAGGGTACATTTCCTTCAGATGACTGGGAAGGGGCTACCAATGGACAGGGGCATTTATTGGAAAGGTCCCCTATGTAGCATTACAGTCTTAGTAACTGAATATTGGGGTGCAGTCATTGAGCTCCAGTAGAAGTATATGGGCTAGAGATTTACTGTGGGTGCATTTTTTAGTATTTCTACTGAAAGTCTGGCTTGTACAGTAGGAAGAATTAAACTCTGAATGTCATCAGTATATATGTTTTGTTTTATGTTTTGTTTATAGGGACACTATAAATAAACCAGCAAAGCATTTTATGTTTATGGGCAAAGGGCAATAAGCTTTACCGATGTCATAAACAAAGCAAGAAAGCATTGTGACAGCCTTATGTTTAGATTGTTTAGCCGGAACAACAGGTCATTCTGCAAGTAAATAGGTATAAATGTAGGCAATAGATTTAAAGGTCACCTTAACCACGTGAAGTACATGCACAGTGCTGCCCCAGAGGGAATGTTACATAGTTACATAAGTTTGAAAAAAGACCAAAGTCCATCAAATTCAACCCTACCAAGTATCTATACACTCACAAACATAAACTATATAAACCAGCATTAATACTAACTGTAGATATTAGTATCACAATAGCCTTGGATATTCTGCTTGTTCAAAAACTCATCCAGGCCCCTCTTAAAGGCACTAACAGAATCTGCCATTACCCCATCACTAGGAAGGGCATTCCCCAACCTCACTGCCCTCACCGTGAGGAACCCCCTACCCAACATCCCCCGGCAGGGCATTCCCCAACCCCCTCACTGCCCTCACCGTGAGGAACCCCCTACCCAACATCCCCCGGCAGGGCATTCCCCAACCCCCTCACTGCCCTCACTGTGAGGAACCCCCTACCCAACATCCCCCGGCAGGGCATTCCCCAACCCCCTCACTGCCCTCACCGTGAGGAACCCCCTAACCAACATCCCCCGGCGGGACATTCCCCAACCCCCTCACTGCCCTCACCGTGAGGAACCCCCTACCCAACATCCCCCGGCAGGGCATTCCCCAACCCCTCACTGCCCTCACCGTGAGGAACCCCCTACCCAACATCCCCCGGCAGGGCATTCCCCAACCCCCTCACTGCCCTCACCGTGAGGAACCCCCTACCCAACATCCCCCGGCAGGGCATTCCCCAACCTCACTGCCCTCACCGTGAGGAACCCCCTACCCAACATCCCCCGGCAGGGCATTCCCCAACCCCCTCACTGCCCTCACCGTGAGGAACCCCCTAACCAACATCCCCTGGCAGGGCATTCCCCAACCCCCTCACTGCCCTCACTGTGAGGAACCCCCTACCCAACATCCCCCGGCAGGGCATTCCCCAACCCCCTCACTGCCCTCACCGTGAGGAACCCCCTAACCAACATCCCCCGGCGGGACATTCCCCAACCCCCTCACTGCCCTCACCGTGAGGAACCCCCTACCCAACATCCCCCGGCAGGGCATTCCCCAACCCCCTCACTGCCCTCACCGTGAGGAACCCCCTACCCAACATCCCCCGGCAGGGCATTCCCCAAACCCCCTCACCGTGAGGAACCCCCTACCCAACATCCCCCGGCAGGGCATTCCCCAACCCCCTCACTGCCCTCACCGTGAGGAACCCCCTAACCAACATCCCCTGGCAGGGCATTCCCCAACCCCCTCACTGCCCTCACTGTGAGGAACCCCCTACCCAACATCCCCCGGCAGGGCATTCCCCAACCCCCTCACTGCCCTCACCGTGAGGAACCCCCTAACCAACATCCCCGGCAGGGCATTCCCCAACCCCCTCACTGCCCTCACCGTGAGGAACCCCCTACCCAACATCCCCCGGCAGGGCATTCCCCAACCTCACTGCCCTCACCGTGAGGAACCCCCTACCCAACATCCCCCGGCAGGGCATTCCCCAACCCCCTCACTGCCCTCACCGTGAGGAACCCCCTACCCAACATCCCCCGGCAGGGCATTCCCCAACCCCCTCACTGCCCTCACCGTGAGGAACCCCCTACCCAACATCCCCCGGCAGGGCATTCCCCAACCCCCTCACTGCCCTCCCCGTGAGGAACCCCCTACCCAACATCCCCCGGCAGGGCATTCCCCAACCCCCTCACTGCCCTCACCATGAGGAACCCCCTAACCAACATCCCCCGGCAGGGCATTCCCCAACCCCCTCACTGCCCTCACTGTGAGGAACCCCCTACCCAACATCCCCCGGCAGGGCATTCCCCAACCCCCTCACTGCCCTCACCGTGAGGAACCCCCTACCCAACATCCCCCGGCAGGGCATTCCCCAACCTCACAGCCCTCACCGTGAGGAACCCCCTAACCAACATCCCCCGGCAGGGCATTCCCCAACCCCCTCACTGCCCTCACCGTGAGGAACCCCCTAACCAACATCCCCCGGCAGGACATTCCCCAACCCCCTCACTGCCCTCACCGTGAGGAACCCCCTACCCAACATCCCCCGGCAGGGCATTCCCCAACCTCACTGCCCTCACCGTGAGGAACCCCCTACCCAACATCCCCCGGCAGGGCATTCCCCAACCTCACTGCCCTCACCGTGAGGAACCCCCTACTCAACATCCCCCAGCAGGGCATTCCCCAACCTCACTGCCCTCACCGTGAGGAACCCCCTACCCAACATCCCCCGGCAGGGCATTCCCCAACCTCACTGCCCTCACCGTGAGGAACACCCTACCCAACATCCCCCGGCAGGGCATTCCCCAACCCCCTCACTGCCGTCACTGTGAGGAACCCCCTACCCAACATCCCCCGGCAGGGCATTCCCCAACCCCCTCACTGCCCTCACCGTGAGGAACCCCCTACCCAACATCCCCCGGCAGGGCATTCCCCAACCCCCTCACTGCCCTCACCGTGAGGAACCCCCTAACCAACATCCCCCGGCAGGGCATTCCCCAACCCCCTCACTGCCCTCACCGTGAGGAACCCCCTAACCAACATCCCCCGGCAGGGCATTCCCCAACCCCCTCACTGCCCTCACCGTGAGGAACCCCCTACCCAACATCCCCCGGCAGGGCATTCCCCAACCCCCTCACTGCCCTCACCGTGAGGAACCCCCTAACCAACATCCCCCGGCAGGGCATTCCCCAACCCCCTCACTGCCCTCACCGTGAGGAACCCCCTAACCAACATCCCCCGGCAGGGCATTCCCCAACCCCCTCACTGCCTTTACCGTGAGGAACCCCCTACCCAACATCCCCCGGCAGGGCATTCCCCAACCTCACTGCCCTCACCGTGAGGAACCCCCTACCCAACATCCCCCGGCAGGGCATTCCCCAACCCCCTCACTGCTCTCACCGTGAGGAACCCCCTACCCAACATCCCCCGGCAGGGCATTCCCCAACCCCCTCACTGCCCTCACCATGAGGAACCCCTACCCAACATCCCCCAGCAGGGCATTCCCCAACCTCACTGCCCTCACCGTGAGGAACGCCCTACCCAACATCCCCCGGCAGGGCATTCCCCAACCTCACTGCCCTCACCGTGAGGAACCCCCTACCCAACATCCCCCGGCAGGGCATTCCCCAACCCCCTCACTGCCCTCACCGTGAGGAACCCCCTACCCAACATCCCCCGGCAGGGCATTCCCCAACCCCCTCACCGCCCTCACCGTGAGGAACCCCTACCCAACATCCCCCAGCAGGGCATTCCCCAACCCCCTCACTGCCCTCACCGTGAGGGACCCCCTACCCAACATCCCCCGGCAGGGCATTCCCCAACCTCACTGCTCTCACTGTGAGGAACACCCTACCCAACATCCCCCGGCAGGGCATTCCCCAACCCCCTCACTGCCCTCACCGTGAGGAACCACCTACGCTGCTTCAAATGGAAGCTCCGTTCCTCTAATCTAAAGGGGGGGCCACTGGTGCACTGATCCTTTATATGGGAAAAAAGGAACCCCCCCTATCTGCCTATAATCCCCTCTAATGGACTCACAAGCGCCTTTTATCCAGAGAAAACAACCTAACCAGTCATACCAGTCTTACCAGTTTTAGTACTCTTTCCAGCTCATTAATATCCTTCTTAAGGACTAGAGCCCAAAACTGCCCCCCATACTCACGGTGACTAATGAGTCAATGCCTTTTTTATACAAGACAGCACTTTATTTGCTTTAGTAGCCACAGAATGACACTGCCTGGAATTAGACAACTTGTTATCAACAAAAACCCCTAGATCCTTCTCCATTAAGGATGCCCCCAACACACTACCATTCAGTAGATAGTTTGCGTTTATATTATTCCTACCAAAGGGCATAACTTTCCGCTTTTCAACATTGAACCTCATTTTCCATTTTGCTGCCCAGTTTTCCAATTTTGTCAAATCGCTCTGCAAAGTGTCAGCATGCTTGTTTGTAGCTACCCCAAGAGATGTTACCTACCCTCCCACAGACTACATGCTTTCTCATTGGCTGAACCCCCTACCACACACACATAAAGCTTAGCTCAAGAGCAACAGTAGAGGTAGGTGGGGGTATCTGGTAGATAAGCCAGACAATCTTTGCTGCCTCAGGTGGTAGAATGACCAGAGACACCTTTTGTGTTTGTTCCAGGCCTTCAGTTGCCCTTTAAACTGAATGTTTTAGCAGGGTGGGGAAACAATATTATTATCTTATTGGAGCTCAATATATAGACCCATAAAGGTGAAGTGCGCAGAACACCATTGTGTGCAGAATATTATGAACATTATTCTTTCTTTGTTTAAAAAATTCCTGGAAAGTTACCTTAGTAACCCCCAAACTCTAGAGTGGTTTTTCCTGTTTCAGCAGCTTTCCAAAATACACAAATCTGTATATTTAGCAGCGTAAGGGAGAATATATTTGTGTTGGATAAGGTGACATGGTCCCTTTTCTATTCCGACCCTCGTTTTAAACATAGTCTTCTATATCTTACATCAAGGGTGTCCAGTGAGGCAAAGATGGTGACAGTTATGCCCCAAAGGCCTTGCAGCCCTCATCCCTGGGATGGAGAAGAGAAGGTACTTGGAAATAGAGATGAGATCAATACGAGTAGGGAGAAGAGAATGGAAAAGTCCATATGTGCGTTGGGTGGAGAGAGAAGGACGTCCGGCAGATGTTGGAAAGAGAAGGGGATTGCGTATGATTGGTTGAGAATAGCTTACTTAATATATGGAAAACAACAACTTTATATTGGATGGGGGGGCATGATAGCACTTGCAATTCTCTTTTCCTTTCTCTTTTTTTATTCACTCATTCTCATATTTTTCCTCCCTTTTTCATCTATTCATTAATCTTTTCTTTCCATCCTTTTTCCTCTTTATTCTAGAGAAGAGTGGCAATAGGGGAATTACATTGTACAAAATGCCAGTATTTCTGTGGCCATAAAAAGCAATTTACAACTGTTAGTAAGCCATGAGAACCGGATACATGGGGTGCTAGAGAGGCTGTTGGGTTCCTGATGGAATATACAATGGCCTAGGCATGTGTCCTTCTGCACTGAAAGTCTTATATATCTGCTTCGATTTTATTTCCAAAAGGGTACGCCATACTGTTCCTCAATAGAACATCCATAATTTTGCCCCTTTATAGGTCCCTGGTAAGGCCTCACCTTGAGTATGGGGGTCAGTTTTGGGCTCCAGTCCTTAAGAAGGATATTAATGAGCTGGAGAGAGTGCAGAGACTGCAACTAAACTGGTAAAGGGGATGGAAGGGTTAAACTATGAGGTGAGACTGTCGAGGTTGGGGTTGTTTTCTCTGGAAAAGAGGCGCTTGCGAGGGGACATGATTACTCTGTACAAGTACATTAGAGGGGATTATAGGCAGATGGGGGATGTTGGGTAGGGGGTTCCTCACGGTGAGGGCAGTGAGGGGGTTGGGGAATGCCCTGCCGGGGGATGTTGGGTAGGGGGTTTCTCACGGTGAGGGCAGTGAGGGGGTTGGGGAATGCCCTGCCGGGGGATGTTGGGTAGGGGGTTTCTCACGGTGAGGGCAGTGAGGGGGTTGGGGAATGCCCTGCCGGGGGATGTTGGGTAGGGGGTTCCTCACGGTGAGGGCAGTGAGGGGGTTGGGGAATGCCCTGCCGGGGGATGTTGGGTAGGGGGTTCCTCACGGTGAGGGCAGTGAGGGGGTTGGGGAATGCCCTGCCGGGGGATGTTGGGTAGGGGGTTCCTCATGGTGAGGGCAGTGAGGGGGTTGGGGAATGCCCTGCCGGGGGATGTTGGGTAGGGGGTTCCTCACGGTGAGGGCAGTGAGGGGGTTGGGGAATGCCCTGCCGGGGGATGTTGGGTAGGGGGTTCCTCACAGTGAGGGCAGTGAGGGGGTTGGGGAATGCCCTGCCGGGGGATGTTGGGTAGGGGGTTCCTCACGGTGAGGGCAGTGAGGGGGTTGGGGAATGCCCTGCCGGGGGATGTTGGGTAGGGGGTTCCTCACGGTGAGGGAAGTGAGGGGGTTAGGGAATGCCCTGCCGGGGGATGTTGGGTAGGGGGTTCCTCACGGTGAGGGCAGTGAGGGGGTTGGGGAATGCCCTGCCGGGGGATGTTGGGTAGGGGGTTCCTCACGGTGAGGGCAGTGAGGGGGTTGGGGAATGCCCTGCCGGGGGATGTTGGGTAGGTGGTTCCTCACGGTGAGGGCAGTGAGGGGGTTAGGGAATGCCCTGCCGGGGGATGTTGGGTAGGGGGTTCCTCACGGTGAGGGCAGTGAGGGGGTTGGGGAATGCCCTGCCGGGGGATGTTGGGTAGGGGGTTCCTCACGGTGAGGGCAGTGAGGGGGTTGGGGAATGCCCTGCCGGGGGATGTTGGGTAGGGGGTTCCTCACGGTGAGGGCAGTGAGGGGGTTGGGGAATGCCCTGCCGGGGGATGTTGGGTAGGGGGTTCCTCACGGTGAGGGCAGTGAGGGAGTTGGGGAATGCCCTGCCGGGGGATGTTGGGTAGGGGGTTCCTCACGGTGAGGGCAGTGAGGTTGGGGAATGCCCTTCCTAGTGATGGGGTAATGGCAGATTCTGTTAATGCCTATAAGAGGGGCCTGGATGAGTTCTTGAACAAGCAGAATATCCAAGGCTATTGTGATACTAATATCTACAGTTAGTACTAGTGGGTGTATTTATAGTTTATGTATGTGAGTGTATAGATTGGTAAGTATAGGTTGTGGGTGCTGGGTTTACTTGGAAGGGTTGAACTTGGTGGTCTTTTTTCAACTTAAATCACATCCATAGACCTCAGTGTGGCTGCTACTGGTACCAAAGCTGGGTTTGACCACCCTAATTATACTGCCTTCTTATTTCCTCAGTAATCAAACTAGCTTCCCCCAAACATACAAAGCACAGTTGTAAAATTATATTGTTCCTTTTGGTCTGTTGTACTAAAAACAAAAGGAATACAAAATAAAGAAGTAAATGGAGCCTGTTTGGTTTATTACGAACTAATGGTGGGAGGCCAGACACAGCTTGTTAACTCCCACTGAACTGATATATAGCTAAATGTATCCAGGGTTAGGATTTAGCCTTCCACCGAATTACAGATACCCACTATGATTTCTGGACTCCCTATATGGCCAGAAAAACCTGTTGGCATCCTATAGGACCCGGTATCCAGAATGCTTGGGACCAAGGGTATTCCTTTCTGTAATTTGGATCTCCATACCTTAAGTCTACTAAAAAAAACCATAAAACATTAAATAAACCCAATAGGGCTGTTCTGCCCCCAATAAGGGGTAATTATATCTTAGTTGGGATCAAGTACAGGTACTGTTTTATTATTGCAGAGAAAGGGGAATCATTTAACCATGAAATAAACCCAATAGGGCTGTTCTGCCCCCAATAAGGGGTAATTATATCTTAGTTGGGATCAAGTACAGGTACTGTTTTATTATTACAGAGAAAAGGGAATCATTTAACCATTAAATAAACCCAATAGGGCTGTTCTGCCCCAATAAGGGGTAATTATATCTTAGTTGGGATCAAGTACAGGTACTGTTTTATTATTACAGAGAAAAGGGAATCATTTAACCATTAAATAAACCCAATAGGGCTGTTCTGCCCCAATAAGGGGTAATTATATCTTAGTTGGGATCAAGTACAGGTACTGTTTTATTATTACAGAGAAAAGGGAATCCGCTCCATCCATCTTCCCATCAACTCTGATCAGCTTCCCTGTCCCTGCTGAAGAGAAGCCCCCCCAGAGCATGATGCTGCCCCCCCATATGTGACAGTGGGGATGGTGGGTTCAGAGTGATGTGCAGTGTTAGTTTTCCGCCACACATAGCGTTTTGCATTTTGGCCAAAAAGTTCCATTTTGGTCTCAACTGACCAGAGCCCCTTCTTCCACATGTTTGCTGCCCCCCCCACATGGCTTGTGGCAAACTGCAAACAAGACTTCTTATGGTTTTCTGTTAACAATGGCTTTCTTCTTGCCACTCTTCCATAAAGGCCAACTTTGTGCAGTGCACGACTAATTGTTGCCTATGGACAGATTCCCCCACCTGAGCTGTAGATCTCTGCAGCCCCCCCAGAGTCACCATGGGCCTCTTGGCTGCATTTCTGATCAGCGCTCTCCTTGTTCGGCCTGTGAGTTTAGGGGGACGGCCTTGCCTTGGTAGGTTACAGTTGTGCCATACTCCTTCCATTTCTGAATGATCGGTGGAACAGGGCTCCGTGGGATGTTCAAGGCTTTGGAAATCTTTTTGTAGCCTAAGCCTGCTTTAAATTTCTCAATAACTTTATCCCTGACCTGTCTGGTGTGTTCTTTGGACTTCATGGTGTTGTCGCTACCAATATTCTCTTAGCAACCTCTGAGGCCGTCACAGAGCAGCTGTATTTGTACTGACATTAGATTACACACAGGTGCACTCTATTTAGTCATTAGCACTCATCAGGCAATGTCTATGGGCAACTGACTGCACTCAGACCAAAGGGGGCTGAATAATTACGCACACCCCACTTTGCAGTTATTTATTTGTAAAAAATGTTTGGAATCATGTATGATTTTCCTTCCACTTCTCACGTGTACGCCACTTTGTATTGGTCTTTCACGTGGAATTCCAATAAAATTGATTCATGTTTGTGGCTGTAATGTGACAAAATGTGGAAAAGTTCAAGGGGGGCGAATACTTTTGCAAGCCACTGTAAATGACCCCTACGAACTGAAGGATTCTGGTAACAAATGTACATTTGAGAATAGAAGAGCAATAGATTTCCTACCCACCTCATCTAGGAACCGATAGATTTTTTTCGAAATTGAAATTGCTAAGGCAAAATTAAAAAAACAAAAAATAGAGAAAAGGGGAATTTACGAGAGTTCCAGACGTTAAACCTGAACACAAGCATTACGGTCACAATCACGGGAGCTCACAATCTGATCATCCGCATGGGTGAGGCTCTAATACCCATTCAGTAGTCCTAAAGCCGCAATCATTTATCCCACAACTTGACCTGTGCAGGGTCAGCGTCACTCCATGCACCGATGCATGCAACTCCTGCAGCCACAGGGAAAGAAATACAATCAAAAGGGCAGGGAGGACTTTCCATCTTTGGTTTTTCTTTTTAAAAAAATCACACGCTACTAGGTTTGTGCACAAGCAAGCTGGCAGGGAGGGGGGCATGGTGGTTGTGTGTGTCGGGCCCCTCCAAAGATTTTTTGTGGAGGGGCCCAGCAACGGCTATTTACTGTACTGGCGTCAATACAACGTAAGCAATGGAAGGCAACCTTCCCTACCTAGGGTTCTTCCCCTCATCTCTTTATAGAGAGTATGGGGGTAGGACCCTATCCCAGTGTGCCAGCTGCCCGCCATGTTAGATATCAGTGCTTTGCCATTTACATTACAGTCCTGAAGCGCCGCCAAAGGCCCTTTCAGTGGTTTAATCCCAGTGCAAACATTTGCCTTGTCACGTGACCCTTTCTCTATATAGCGACTAAATCCCTTGTATAAACACTGATTGGTAATTCTTCATCCCGCGAGGCGGCTCAACCTCACCCAGAATGTAACCTGCAGAGACAGACAAACGAGATCCTATCAAGAAATATCAAAGGGACATTAAGGATTTGTTTTTTCTGTTTGCACAAATATATACAGTGTGCACTGATATGAAATAATCACAATATACAAACAACATACACGTTTCTATGGGGCAAATTGGAAAGAAGAAATGATGATGATCCTGTGCCGGCAGCTCTTTCCTATTCATTCCATGTGAAACGCGTTGTCTGTGGGAGACACGTGCAGGAAAGTGTATTAAGCCCTGATATTCATGTATTAGTAAGATACCTACTATAGGCAAAACGTAGGAACACCGGCCAGCAGAGAAACTTACCAATTACAACAGCCTTCTCAATACTTCTCAAAGCAAAGTGATGTCCTGCCCACCTATATTTACTAATGGGATAGCAATACCATTACTTGGGAACAGAAGTACAGGTATAGGACCCGTTATCCAGAATGCTCGGGACCAAGGGTATTCCGGATAAGGGGTCTTTCTGTAATTTGGATCTCCATACCTTGAGTCTACTAAAAAATCTATAAAACATTAATTAAACCCAATAGGGCTGTTCTGCCCCCAATAAGGGGTAATTATATCTTAGTTGGGATCAAGTACAGGTACTGTTTTATTATTACAGAGAAAAGGGAATCATTTAACCATGAAATAAACCCAATAGGGCTGTTCTGCCCCAATAAGGGGTAATTATATCTTAGTTGGGATCAAGTACAGGTACTGTTTTATTATTACAGAGAAAAGGGAATCATTTAACCATGAAATAAACCCAATAGGGCTGTTCTGCCCCCAATAAGGGGTAATTATATCTTAGTTGGGATCAAGTACAGGTACTGTTTTATTATTACAGAGAAAAGGGAATCATTTAACCATTAAATAAACCCAATAGGGCTGTTCTGCCCCCAATAAGGGGTAATTATATGTTAGTTGGGATCAAGTACAGGTACTGTTTTATTATTACAGAGAAAAGGGAATCATTTAACCATTAAATAAACCCAATAGGGTTGTTCTGCCCCCAATAAGGGGTAATTATATCTTAGTTGGGATCAAGTACAGGTACTGTTTTATTATTACAGAGAAAAGGGAATCATTTAACCATGAAATAAACCCAATAGGGTTGTTCTGCCCCCAATAAGGGGTAATTATATCTTAGTTGGGATCAAGTACAGGTACTGTTTTATTATTACAGAGAAAAGGGAATCATTTAACCATGAAATAAACCCAATAGGGCTGTTCTGCCCCCAATAAGGGGTAATTATATCTTAGTTGGGATCAAGTACAGGTACTGTTTTATTATTACAGAGAAAAGGGAATCATTTAACCATGAAATAAACCCAATAGGACTGTTCTGCCCCCAATAAGGGGTAATTATATGTTAGTTGGGATCAAGTACAGGTACTGTTTTATTATTACAGAGAAAAGGGAATCATTTAACCATTAAATAAACCAGAGATCCCCAACCTTTCTAAAGGTCCCCATACACGGGCCGATTCTAGCTGCCGATATTGGTCCCTTGGACAGATTCGGCAGCTTATCAGCCCGTGTAGGGGCAGAAACGACAGCCATACCCGACCGATATCTAGCCTGAAATTGGCCAGATATAGATCGAGCAGGTTAAAAGATTCAGTCGGATCGGGGGCTGCATCGGCTGGTTGATACGGTACCCAAACCAACTGCCCCATTGCCGCCATTATAATTCGATCGTTTGGCCCTAGGGTGAAGATCCGCTCGCTCGAAGATCGACCTTGCCAAGCGAGCAAATCTTCACGTGTATGGGCACCTTTACCCATGAGCAACACAGGCATGAAAAAAAAAGTCCATCAGGGATACTAATAAAGGTTATTTAGTAGTCCAATGTGAACTGGCAGTACCCATGGTCTTTATGCCTCCAAAACTTGCCCCCAAGTCAGGAATTCAAAAATAACTCCCTGGTTTGGGGGCACTGAGAGCAACATCCAAGGGGTTGGGGAGCAACATGTTACCCCCGAGCCACTGGTTGGGGATCACTGGTATAAACCATCAGGCCAACTCCTTCCTACAAAGTGTATGAAGCCAGTTGCACGGGGGTTTGTGTGCATTACACACGGGGAGAGGCCAAACTGTGCCATTAGGTGTATAGGCAGAACAATATGATATGTACAGGGGAGCGCTATAACTCTCAGCTTAAACGTTAAAATGAGTTTTTTCCAGAATAATAAAATCCCTAAACTGTTTTGTTTATAAAACGCATCAGTAGTTTTCTGATTTCTTCAGTGATCAAAGTGCTTAATGCACAGCTGGGATTCTCATTGGAGGATTTGTTGCATTTTAATGCAGCTGTTGGACATGGGGATTTGGAAAAGGTTTATTGTGCAATATTGCTTTAAGAATACAACCCTGATGTTGCTGGACTACAGCTCCCAGCATGCCTCACCCTTCATTATATGTTACATTATTCTGGGGTTTGTAGTTCAGCAACAACTGAGTAAAGTTTGGTTGAGCAGCACTGTGCAGCAGGGTTTATATCCCCTTTTAAACATTCTATAAACTCAGATTTATCTGAGGGGAGGAAAAGAAAAACCTCAGAATTTTGCACAAAATAAACGGTTGAATTTCTGGTTCATTCGCAATGTCAAGAATGTCTCTGACCAACACCTTAGTTTTTGTAAGCATTATATTATTTATTGCATTCGGGCACAGACGTCACAAAGCTGTTTAGATTTAGGGACAAAAGAGATCGGTTTTACTGACGCAACAAGAAGAAGCCACGGTTTTGTTAATGTTTGGGATTGTTTGTGTATAGAATCAACTGAAGCACATTGCTGGGTGCCAAAGGCCACTAGTGGGGAGCTCCTAACAATCCTTACTGTAATGTTTGTGTAAGTCCTAGTACTATAGCATTGCTTTAAAGCAGTCCAAGTGGCGGCCCACAGGCTTCATCCTGCCCATGGGTCTACTTACCCAGTGTTTATAAATGACACCCCTCCCCCTGTTTCCTGCCCTGCTCTGCCTTTGCCTGCCCTACCCTGCCTGTGTGTGCCATACTCTGCCTGCCCTACCCTTCCTGTGTGTGCCATACTCTGCCTGCCCTACACTGCCTGTCTGTGCCATACTCTGCCTGCCCTATGCTGCCTGTGTGTGCTATACTCTGCCTGCCCTATGCTGCCTGTGTGTGCCCTACTCTGCTTGCCCTATGCTGCCTGCGTGTGCCATAATCTGCCTGCCCTACCCTGCCTGTGTGTGCCATACTCTGCCTTCCCTATGCTGCCTGTGTGTGCCATACTCTGCCTGCCCTATGCTGCCTGTGTGTGCTATACTCTGCCTGCCCTATGCTGCCTGTGTGTGCCATACTCTGCTTGCCCTATGCTGCCTGTGTGTGCCATACTCTGCTTGCCCTATGCTGTCTGTGTGTGCCATACTCTGCCTGCCCTACCCTGCCTGTGTGTGCCATAATCTGCCTGCCCTATGCTGCCTGTGTGTGCTATACTCTGCCTGCCCTATGCTGCCTGTGTGTGCCATACTCTGCTTGCCCTATGCTGCCTGTGTGTGCCATAATCTGCCTGCCCTATGCAGCCTGTGTGTGCTATACTCTGCCTGCCCTATACTGCCTGTGTGTGCCATACTCTGCCTGCCCTATGCTGCCTGTGTGTGCCATACTCTGCTTGCCCTATGCTGCCTGTGTGTGCCATAATCTGCCTGCCCTATGCAGCCTGTGTGTGCTATACTCTGCCTGCCCTATGCTGCCTGTGTGTGCCATACTCTGCCTGCCCTACCCTGCCTGTGTGTGCCATAATCTGCCTGACCTACCCTGCCTGTGTGCCATACTCTGCCTGCCCTATGCTGCCTGTGTGTGCCATACTCTGCTTGCCCTATGCTGCCTGTGTGTGCCATACTCTGCTTGCCCTATGCTGCCTGTGTGTGCTATACTCTGCCTGCCCTATGCTGCCTGTGTGTACCATATTCTGCTTGCCCTATGCTGCCTGTGTGTGCTATACTCTGCCTGCCCTATGCTGCCTGTGTGTGCCATACTCTGCTTGCCCTATGCTGCCTGTGTGTGCCATACTCTGCCTGCCCTACCCTGCCTGTGTGTGCCATACTCTGCCTGCCCTATGCTGCCTGTGTGTGCCATACTCTGCCTGCCCTATGCTGCCTGTGTGTGCCATATTCTGCCTGCCCTACCCTGCCTGTGTGTGCCATACTCTGCCTGCCCTATGCCGCCTGTGTGTGCCATACTCTGCCTGCCCTATGCTGCCTGTGTGTGCCATACTCTGCCAGCCCTACCCTGCCTGTGTGTGTCATATTCTGCCTGCCCTATGCAGCCTGTGTGTCCCATACTCTGCCTGTCCTATGCAGCCTGTGTGCGCCATACTCTGCCTGCCCTATGCTGCCTGTGTGTGCCATACTCTGCCAGCCCTACCCTGCCTGTGTGTGTCATATTCTGCCTGCCCTATGCAGCCTGTGTGTCCCATACTCTGCCTGCCCTATGCTGCCTGTGTGCGCTATACTCTGCCTGCCCTACCCTGCCTGTGTGTGCCATATTCTGCCTGCCCTATGCTGCCTGTGTGTGCCATACTCTGCCCGCCCTATGCAGCCTGTGTGTGCCTTACTCTACTTGCACTACCCAGCCTCGGATATACGCATAGCAAGATGCCTGCAGTTTCTGTGCTAGGGCTTTGGATGCAGGTAATGAATATATATTGTCCACGTAACATAATGGGCCGGGTTGGGCTGTGTTTGGAGACAAGATAAAAGCTGGCGGAACACAACAGGCCCGTACAATAAAGAGCAGGGTTCTGCTTGAGAGGAAAGCTTATTACACGCACAGGATAGAAATAAACAGCAGGACAGGCTCTTCCAGCCACCGTGAAATCGTTATTTGGCTCTTGCACTTTCAGTAAATAAGGGGAGAAGGCAGTTTCCAAAGCACAAAAACAGGCAGTTTGGCACGCTTTCTGCATTTTGCAGCGCTTGCATTTAAAAAAAAAACTGCCGCGGGTCTTTGGGCTCCCAAACTGAGAACTGTGTTCCCCCCAATGAATACAGTGTTTCCTGTGACTGGCAGCTCTGTATTCCTGAGGGCTGGATGGGGAGAGAGCGATATGGGCCCTATCCTGCACCCTAACCTGTGCATCATCCATGCGTAGCAGCCAGACCCCAGAATCAGGCTTTTGTGCCCCTTAGTGCCCTTGCATTTGGGTTCTCTATAAATGACCCCCCAATAGAGTTGGAAAAAGCCCCGAGTCAGTGCCAGATCTCAACCTACACAGGGCAATTTGTATCCCACTCCATGGCACAGTGTGCTGACATCCGGGCATAATTCCTTGGTGTCTAGTGTGGCGCCAAGGCCAGTCGCCCCTTGTCAATGCCGCAACCTCACTGGGTCACTAATTGGCAGCACCCATATTTGATACCTACATCTACTTACCCTTCTGCTTCTTGGGCAATTGGGCACACGTTCTCTTGGGGGTACATGTCACTAATCTAAGGTGCCATTTCGAGGGATTGGCATTGTGGCTAAATAAAGGTGCCCATATACGTGAAGATCTACTCGCTTGGCGAGGTCTCCAAGCGAGCGGATCTTCTCCCGATATCCCCACCTACGGGTGGGCGATATCGGGGAACATGTAGGCAATTCGATCGTTTGGCCCTGGGGCCAAACAATTGAATTATAGTGGTGGCAATGGGGCAGTCAGTTCGGGGACCGTATCAACGAGCCGATACGGTCCCCGATCCAACTAAATCTTTTAACCTGCCCGATCGATATCTGGCCAATTTCAGGCCAGATATTGGTCGGGCATGCCCATCGTTCCTGCCCCTACACGGGCCTAAGGAACTGATATCGGCAGCTACAATCGGCCCGTGTATGGCCGCCTTAAGTCTAGACAAAGCCCCCGGCCCACAAAGGCAACCGGGTAGCCAGGTGACCAGGAACACTGAGCCACAGAGTAAAGAAAAACAACCTGCTTTATTTTTAAATGACAGCTGCCATATTTCTTTCTAAAGATATCGACATTTAGCCGTAAGCACAATAGTCCCTCCACCTCTTCTTCTAAAGGTCAGAAATGCACTGCACGCCAGCGCTGACAGAATGAAAACCACTAACATGGCATTTAGGAGGCGCCCATATTTACTCAGCAATACAAACCTTCAATATAACTAATTCTGATGACCTTTCCCCAAAGACAATAGTTCCCAAGGGGTCGTTTATGATGGCCTGGGGCAGAAGCACCACAGCACTAAGGGACCCAAGAACATAAATGTCCGGGGTCTGTCTGCGCTCTGCACCTTTTTCATTTTGACAAGAATGAGGCATAATTTGGGGGACGGGGCAGGGGATGGGGGGAATGTCTACATTCTCTCCCAGAAATGCCAATCTCAGCTGGCGCCTGTATTTGTGGGGTGAATGTAGGTGTCTAAGCTCCAAAATAGAGAATTGTGACAATTCTGGTTGGGAGTAAAGGCTGAATAACTACCCTGCCCCACATGTAGTAAATTACGTCCTAGGGTTTGCGCAGCTCAGTATATTCACCAGCTGTCCCTGAATTCCGGGGACACCCTATGGTTTGGACCGTCTGCCCCTAAAAGGGCTTATTCTTTGCAATGTCCCTGCTTTACTAAGCCAATCAGGGTGGGACCCAGTGCTCCGAGGGTGGGACCCAGTGTTCCTGAGGGTGGGACCCAGTGTTCCTGAGGGTGGGACCCAGTGCTCCAAGGGTGGGACCCAGTGCTCTGAGGATAGGTCCCAGTGCTCCAAGGGTGGGTCCCAGCGATCCAAGGGTGGGACCCAGTGTTCCTGAGGGTGGGACCCAGTGCTCCGAGGGTGGGACCCAGTGCTCCGAGGGTGGGAACCAATGCTCCGAGGGTGGGTCCCAGTGCTCCGAAAGTGGGAACCATTGCACTGAGGGTGGGACCCAGTGCAGACGTCCGGATCCCTCCTGTAGCAAATCTTAATATAATGCACCAGTTCAGCGCACAGTTACCTGCAAGGTACGCAGTACAGGGACTCCCAATTCTGGTTGGGAGTAAAGGGCAAATAAGTACCCTACCACATGTAGTAAATTACCTCCTACGGTTTGCGCAGCTCAGTATATTCACCATCTGTCCCTGAATTCCGGGGACACCCTATGATTTGGTCTGTCTGCCCCTAAAAGGGCTTATTCTTTGCAATGTCCCTGCTTTACTAAGCCAATCAGCTGAGCGGAACCTATAAATATTGAGAATGAGTGAATGGATCCCAAGCTATGGGGCCACACCCCTACCCCTTGGGGGTTTTACAGCAGCAGCAAAGGGGGCTCAGCTAAAAGCCCAGTAATAAAGGCAGCCATATACAGGGCAATCATTCCAACAGGTGCAGTTCATCTTCATCTTCTTATGTGCCAATGTACAATGAACTGCCCAACATGGCGAATCGGCCGATGAAATTTTCCGACCTACCCTATACCTGAACAGACTGATATTCACTGTACATGGATACAGGTCAGGATGGGTAGGACACCATTTACTCACAGATAGGGGCATATTTATTATAATGTGTGAGCCAACATCAGCGGTGATATTGCCCATATATATATATACACACAAGAGATCATTTACCATGACCCCGATGCATATATGATTACGGCCATATCTTGCACTTTGCACACAGAGTTCTCTTACGTAAATGACCCCTCGAGAGTTCTCTTCTCCTCAACGAACCCGGCCCTTTCTGTTCTCCTGAGACTGGATAATGCCCCATACAGAGGCAATGTTCCAGCTATTACCTTGGTTCTAATAATAACCCCTGAACCTTCGGCATTGTATAAGGGAAATAAAGGCACTGAATAGAAGTGCTAGCTACGAAAGGGCATAGTTATCATAGAGTAAATGGCCAGTTCACAGCAATCCGGAGTATTTTTTAGCATTGAACTCAGCCCAATTGTCCTATCCCTCCATCAGTAGATGCTGAATGGCGTGACCCAATGACACTACAGGGGTTACTAAGCCATAAAGCGAAACGTTGAGAGCAGGTTGTGTATAAAGTGCAAAGTGTCTCCAAGGAGCTAGGGGGCGTCCTTCTTTAGTGCCCAGGATTGGGAAGCTTAACATTATGGATAGGGATGAGCAAAACGTTTCTCCAGACATGGATTGGCTGCGAAATTACGCATTTGGCCATTGGTGAATGTTTGACAAAACTGTCGCAAAAATTTGCAGCGACAAAAATTTTGTAAGTGAGGAAAAAGTCACGGGCGCGTCAAAAAAAAGCTGTGCATTTAAAAAAAAGTTGTGTAGTCAAAAAATTCACGCGGAAGGCACATTTTACGAATTTCGGCATAAAATTTGCGAAACGGCAAGAAGATTTGCGAAACGGTGGAATGTTTGCGACAAAATGATAGCCATGGGCGACAAAATAATAGCCACGGGTGACAAAAGAATAGCCACGCGACAAAAGAATAGCTGCGGGCGACAAAATAATAGCCACACGACAAAAGAATAGCTGTGGGCGACAAAATAATAGCCGCGGGTGACAAAAGAATAGCCTCGCGACAAAAGAATAGCTGCTGGCGACAAAATAATAGCCACGGGCGACAAAAGAATAGCTGCGAGCGACAAAATAATAGCCGCGGGTGACAAAAGAATAGCCACGCAACAAAAGAATAGCTGCGAGTGACAAAAATAATAGCCGCGGGTGACAAAAGAATAGTCACGCGACAAAAGAATAGCTGTGGGCGACAAAATAATAGCCGCGGGTGACAAAAGAATAGTCACGCGACAAAAGAATAGCTGCGGGCGACAAAATAAAAGCCACGGGCGACAAAAGAATAGCTGCGAGCGACAAAAGAATAGTCGCGGGCGACAATTTTTTTCAAGCGCAACATTTTCGCTGCTTCGCGATTTTTCCACCGAATTTTTTGGCGAAACTGGACAGATTCGCTCATCACTACTCATCACTAGTTGCCACGGGCCACAAGACTCGGCATTGCCCAGTACGTACTGCCTGCCCAGGGAATACGAAAGGAACAACTGGTCTGGCCAATTTGGATCAATGGAGAAACTGAGCCGGTGCTTTCAGCAGCCGCGTAACCGTAACGGTATGTAAGGAATGTACATTACATTGGGCAATAGTTTCCTTTTGGGTTTGTGATGTATTTCCTTATAGTCGGCGGGTTATTATGTAAGCGCCAGGGAAGAATTTACTGTATCCGCTAAAAATAACCGCCATTGTGCGTACGGCACATTGTGATGCCTGACGGCAGGTTATTCTGGGCCCAAGCGACACGCAGGGGACACGGTTACTGACATAGGAAATGCAGATATGGATCTGGGTTCTGCAGAGGTCACATAGGATGAGAGAGTGCAAGAGACAGCCTGGGGATATTTATGTTCTCGGGGAATGAGAGGCTAACGCTACTGTCTGAGGCTCTTTAACGTCACAGGCTGATATGGAACATTGGACCTGGGACTTTTCCAGTTGCCTTGACTTGTACCCTAAGCAAACAGTGCTCCGAGGGTGGGACCCAGTGCTCCGAGGGTGGGACCCAGTGCTCCGAGGGTGGGACCCAGTGCTCCGAGGGTGGGACCCAGTGCTCCGAGGGTGGGACCCAGTGCTCCGAAGGTGGGACCCAGTGCTCCGAGGGTGGGATCCAGTGCTCCAAGGGTGGGAGCCAGTGTTCTGAGAGTGGGACCCAGTGCTCTGAGAGTGGTACCCAGTGCTCCGAGAGTGGGACCCAGTGCTCCGAGAGTGGTACCCAGTGCTCTGAGAGTGGGACCCAGTGCTCTGAGAGTGGTACCCAGTGCTCCGAGAGTGGGACCCAGTGCTCCGAGAGTGGTACCCAGTGCTCCGAGAGTGGTACCCAGTGATCTGAGGGTGGGATCCAGTGCTCTGAGGGTGGGATCCAGTGCTCTGAGGGTGGGATCCAGTGCTCTGAGGGTGGGACCCAGTGCTCAGAGGGTGGGATCCAGTGTTCTGAGAGTGGGACCCAGTGCTCTGAGGGTGGGATCCAGTGTTCTGAGAGTGGGACCCAGTGCTCCGAGAGTGGGACCCAGTGCTCTAAGGGTGGGACCCAGTGCTCTGAGGGTGGGATCCAGTGCTCTGAGGGTGGGATCCAGTCCTCCGAGAGTGGGACCCAGTGCTCTGAGGGTGGGATCCAGTGCTCCGAGGGTGGGACCCAGTGCTCTGAGGGTGGGAGCCAGTGTTCTGAGAGTGGGACCCAGTGCTCCGAGAGTGGGACCCAGTGCTCTAAGGGTTGGATCCAGTGTTCTGAGAGTGGGACCCAGTGCTCCAAGAGTGGGACCCAGTGCTCTGAGGGTGGGACCCAGTGCTCTGAGGGTGGGACCCAGTGTGCTGAGGGTGGGATCCAGTGCTCTGAGGGTGGGATCCAGTGCTCTGAGGGTGGGATCCAGTGCTCAGAGAGTGGGACCCAGTGCTCCGAGGGTGGGATCCAGTGCTCCGAGGGTGGGAGCCAGTGTTCTGAGGGTGGGATCCAGTGCTCCGAGGGTGGGATCCAGTGCTCCGAGAGTGGGACCCAGTGCTCCGAGGGTGGGATCCAGTGCTCCGAGGGTGGGAGCCAGTGTTCTGAGGGTGGAATCCAGTGCTCCGAGGGTGGGATCCAGTATTCTGAGGGTGGGATCCAGTGCTCCGAGAGTGGGACCCAGTGCTCCGAGGGTGGGATCCAGTGCTCCGAGGGTGGGAGCCAGTGTTCTGAGAGTGGGACCCAGTGCTCCGAGAGTGGGACCCAGTGCTCTGAGAGTGGGACCCAGTGCTCTGAGGGTGGGACCCAGTGCTCCGAGGGTGGGATCCAGTCCTCCGAGGGTGGGATCCAGTGCTCCGAGGTTGGGATCCAGTGCTCCAAAGGTGGGATCCAGTGCTCCGAGGGTGGGATCCAGTGCTCCGAGGGTGGGACCAGGCGCTCCGAGGGTGGGACCCAGCGCTCTGAGGGTGGGACCCAGTGCTCCAGTTGGGATCCAGTGCTCCAAAGGTGGGATCCAGTGGTTCAAGGGTGGGACCCAGTGCTCCGAGGGTGGGACCCAGTGCTCTGAGGGTGGGATCCAGTGCTCTGAGGGTGGGACCCAGTGCTCTGAGGGTGGGATCCAGTGCTCTGAGGGTGGGACCCAGTGCTCTGAGGGTGGGACCCAGTGCTCCGAGGGTGGAATCCAGTCCTCCGAGGGTGGGATCCAGTGCTCCGAGGTTGGGATCCAGTGCTCCAAAGGTGGGATCCAGTGCTCCGAGGGTGGGATCCAGCGCTCCGAGGGTGGGACCCAGCGCTCCGAGGGTGGGACCCAGTGCTCCGAGGGTGGGATTCAGTCCTCCGAGGGTGGGATCCAGTGCTCCGAGGTTGGGATCCAGTGCTCCAAAGGTGGGATCCAGTGGTTCAAGGGTGGGACCCAGTGCTCTGAGGGTGGGATCCAGTGCTCTGAGGGTGGGATCCAGGGCTCTGAGGGTGGGACCCAGTGCTCTGAGGGTGGGACCCAGTGCTCTGAGGGTGGGATCCAGTGTTCTGAGAGTGGGACCCAGTGCTCTGAGGGTGGGATCCAGTGTTCTGAGAGTGGGACCCAGTGCTCCGAGAGTGGGACCCAGTGCTCTGAGGGTGGGATCCAGTGCTCCGAGGGTGGGACCCAGTGCTCTGAGGGTGGGAGCCAGTGTTCTGAGAGTGGGACCCAGTGCTCCGAGAGTGGGACCCAGTGCTCTAAGGGTTGGATCCAGTGTTCTGAGAGTGGGACCCAGTGTTCCGAGAGTGGGACCCAGTGCTCTGAGGGTGGGACCCAGTGCTCTGAGGGTGGGACCCAGTGCTCTGAGGGTGGGATCCAGTGCTCTGAGGGTAGGATCCAGTGCTCCGAGAGTGGGACCCAGTGCTCCGAGGGTGGGATCCAGTGCTCCGAGGGTGGGATCCAGTGTTCTGAGGGTGGGATCCAGTGCTCCGTGGACGGGATCCAGTGCTCTGAGGGTGGGATCCAGTGCTCTGAGGGTGGGATCCAGTGCTCCGAGGGTGGGATCCAGTGCTCCGAGGGTGGGAGCCAGTGTTCTGAGAGTGGGACCCAGTGCTCCGAGAGTGGGACCCAGTGCTCAGAGGGTGGGACCCAGTGCTCCGAGGGTGGGATCCAGTCCTCCGAGGGTGGGATCCAGTGCTCCGAGGGTGGGATCCAGTGCTCCAAGGGTGGGATCCAGTGCTCCGAGGGTGGGACCCAGTGCTCCGAGGGTGGGACCCAGTGCTCCGAGGGTGGGACCCAGTGCTCCGAGGGTGGGACCCAGTGCTCCAAGGGTGGGACCCAGTGCTCCGAGGGTGGGACCCAGTGCTCCGAGGGTGGGATCCAGTGCTCCAAGGGTGGGAGCCAGTGTTCTGAGAGTGGGACCCAGTGCTCTGAGAGTGGTACCCAGTGCTCCGAGAGTGGGACCCAGTGCTCCGAGAGTGGTACCCAGTGCTCTGAGAGTGGGACCCAGTGCTCTGAGAGTGGTACCCAGTGCTCCGAGAGTGGGACCCAGTGCTCCGAGAGTGGTACCCAGTGCTCCGAGAGTGGTACCCAGTGCTCTGAGGGTGGGATCCAGTGCTCTGAGGGTGGGATCCAGTGCTCTGAGGGTGGGATCCAGTGCTCTGAGGGTGGGACCCAGTGCTCAGAGGGTGGGATCCAGTGTTCTGAGAGTGGGACCCAGTGCTCTGAGGGTGGGATCCAGTGTTCTGAGAGTGGGACCCAGTGCTCCGAGAGTGGGACCCAGTGCTCTAAGGGTGGGACCCAGTGCTCTGAGGGTGGGATCCAGTGCTCTGAGGGTGGGATCCAGTCCTCCGAGAGTGGGACCCAGTGCTCTGAGGGTGGGATCCAGTGCTCCGAGGGTGGGACCCAGTGCTCTGAGGGTGGGAGCCAGTGTTCTGAGAGTGGGACCCAGTGCTCCGAGAGTGGGACCCAGTGCTCTAAGGGTTGGATCCAGTGTTCTGAGAGTGGGACCCAGTGCTCCAAGAGTGGGACCCAGTGCTCTGAGGGTGGGACCCAGTGCTCTGAGGGTGGGACCCAGTGTGCTGAGGGTGGGATCCAGTGCTCTGAGGGTGGGATCCAGTGCTCTGAGGGTGGGATCCAGTGCTCAGAGAGTGGGACCCAGTGCTCCGAGGGTGGGATCCAGTGCTCCGAGGGTGGGAGCCAGTGTTCTGAGGGTGGGATCCAGTGCTCCGAGGGTGGGATCCAGTGCTCCGAGAGTGGGACCCAGTGCTCCGAGGGTGGGATCCAGTGCTCCGAGGGTGGGAGCCAGTGTTCTGAGGGTGGAATCCAGTGCTCCGAGGGTGGGATCCAGTATTCTGAGGGTGGGATCCAGTGCTCCGAGAGTGGGACCCAGTGCTCCGAGGGTGGGATCCAGTGCTCCGAGGGTGGGAGCCAGTGTTCTGAGAGTGGGACCCAGTGCTCCGAGAGTGGGACCCAGTGCTCTGAGAGTGGGACCCAGTGCTCTGAGGGTGGGATCCAGTCCTCCGAGGGTGGGATCCAGTGCTCCGAGGTTGGGATCCAGTGCTCCAAAGGTGGGATCCAGTGCTCCGAGGGTGGGACCAGGCGCTCCGAGGGTGGGACCCAGCGCTCTGAGGGTGGGACCCAGTGCTCCAGTTGGGATCCAGTGCTCCAAAGGTGGGATCCAGTGGTTCAAGGGTGGGACCCAGTGCTCCGAGGGTGGGACCCAGTGCTCTGAGGGTGGGATCCAGTGCTCTGAGGGTGGGACCCAGTGCTCTGAGGGTGGGATCCAGTGCTCTGAGGGTGGGACCCAGTGCTCTGAGGGTGGGACCCAGTGCTCCGAGGGTGGAATCCAGTCCTCCGAGGGTGGGATCCAGTGCTCCGAGGTTGGGATCCAGTGCTCCAAAGGTGGGATCCAGTGCTCCGAGGGTGGGATCCAGCGCTCCGAGGGTGGGACCCAGCGCTCCGAGGGTGGGACCCAGTGCTCCGAGGGTGGGATTCAGTCCTCCGAGGGTGGGATCCAGTGCTCCGAGGTTGGGATCCAGTGCTCCAAAGGTGGGATCCAGTGGTTCAAGGGTGGGACCCAGTGCTCTGAGGGTGGGATCCAGTGCTCTGAGGGTGGGATCCAGGGCTCTGAGGGTGGGACCCAGTGCTCTGAGGGTGGGACCCAGTGCTCTGAGGGTGGGATCCAGTGTTCTGAGAGTGGGACCCAGTGCTCTGAGGGTGGGATCCAGTGTTCTGAGAGTGGGACCCAGTGCTCCGAGAGTGGGACCCAGTGCTCTGAGGGTGGGATCCAGTGCTCCGAGGGTGGGACCCAGTGCTCTGAGGGTGGGAGCCAGTGTTCTGAGAGTGGGACCCAGTGCTCCGAGAGTGGGACCCAGTGCTCTAAGGGTTGGATCCAGTGTTCTGAGAGTGGGACCCAGTGTTCCGAGAGTGGGACCCAGTGCTCTGAGGGTGGGACCCAGTGCTCTGAGGGTGGGACCCAGTGCTCTGAGGGTGGGATCCAGTGCTCTGAGGGTGGGATCCAGTGCTCCGAGAGTGGGACCCAGTGCTCCGAGGGTGGGATCCAGTGCTCCGAGGGTGGGATCCAGTGTTCTGAGGGTGGGATCCAGTGCTCCGTGGACGGGATCCAGTGCTCTGAGGGTGGGATCCAGTGCTCTGAGGGTGGGATCCAGTGCTCCGAGGGTGGGATCCAGTGCTCCGAGGGTGGGAGCCAGTGTTCTGAGAGTGGGACCCAGTGCTCCGAGAGTGGGACCCAGTGCTCAGAGGGTGGGACCCAGTGCTCCGAGGGTGGGATCCAGTCCTCCGAGGGTGGGATCCAGTGCTCCGAGGTTGGGATCCAGTGCTCCAAAGGTGGGATCCAGTGCTCCGAGGGTGGGATCCAGTGCTCCGAGGGTGGGACCCAGCGCTCTGAGGGTGGGACCCAGTGCTCCGAGGGTGGGATCCAGTCCTCCGAGGGTGGGATCCAGTGCTCCGAGGGTGGGATCCAGTGCTCTGAGGGTGGGATCCAGTGCTCCGAGGGTGGGATCCAGTCCTCCGAGGGTGGGACCCAGTGCTCCGAGGTTGGGATCCAGTGCTCCAAAGGTGGGATCCAGTGCTCCGAGGGTGGGAACCAGTGCTCCGAGGGTGGGACCCAGTGCTCCGAGGGTGGGACCCAGCGCTCTGAGGGTGGGACCCAGTGCTCCAAAGGTGGGATACAGTGCTCCGAGGGTGGGATCCAGTGCTCCGAGGGTGGGATCCAGCGCTCCGAGGGTGGGACCCAGCGCTCCAAGGGTGGGACCCAGTGCTCCGAGGGTGGGATCCAGTCCTCCGAGGGTGGGATCCAGTGCTCCGAGGTTGGGATCCAGTGCTCCAAAGGTGGGATCCAGTGGTTCAAGGGTGGGACCCAGTGCTCCGAGGGTGGGACCCAGTGCTCTGAGGGTGGGATCCAGTGCTCTGAGGGTGGGATCCAGTGCTCTGAGGGTGGGATCCAGTGCTCTGAGGGTGGGACCCAGTGCTCTGAGGGTGGGACCCAGTGCTCCGAGGGTGGGATCCAGTCCTCCAAGGGTGGGATCCAGTGCTCCGAGGTTGGGATCCAGTGCTCCAAAGGTGGGATCCAGTGCTCCGAGGGTGGGATCCAGTGCTCTGAGGGTGGGACCCAGCGCTCTGAGGGTGGGACCCAGTGCTCCGAGGGTGGGATCCAGTCCTCCGAGGGTGGGATCCAGTGCTCCAAAGGTGGGATCCAGTGGTTCAAGGGTGGGACCCAGTGCTCTGAGGGTGGGATCCAGTGCTCTGAGGGTGGGACCCAGTGCTCTGAGGGTGGGATCCAGTGCTCTGAGGGTGGGACCCAGTGCTCTGAGGGTGGGATCCAGTGTTCTGAGAGTGGGACCCAGTGCTCGGAGGGTGGGATCCAGTGTTCTGAGAGTGGGACCCAGTGCTCCGAGAGTGGGACCCAGTGCTCTGAGGGTGGGATCCAGTGCTCCGAGGGTGGGACCCAGTGCTCTGAGGGTGGGAGCCAGTGTTCTGAGAGTGGGACCCAGTGCTCCGAGAGTGGGACCCAGTGCTCTAAGGGTTGGATCCAGTGTTCTGAGAGTGGGACCCAGTGCTCCGAGAGTGGGACCCAGTGCTCTGAGGGTGGGATCCAGTCCTCCGAGGGTTGGATCCAGTGCTCCGAGGTTGGGATCCAGTGCTTCAAAGGTGGGATCCAGTGGTTCAAGGGTGGGACCCAGTGCTCCGAGGGTGGGACCCAGTGCTCTGAGGGTGGGATCCAGTGCTCCAAGAGTGGGATCCAGTGGTTCAAGGGTGGGACCCAGTGCTCTGAGGGTGGGATCCAGTGCTCTGAGGGTGGGACCCAGTGCTCTGAGGGTGGGATCCAGTGCTCTGAGGGTGGGACCCAGTGCTCTGAGGGTGGGATCCAGTGTTCTGAGAGTGGGACCCAGTGCTCGGAGGGTGGGATCCAGTGTTCTGAGAGTGGGACCCAGTGCTCCGAGAGTGGGACCCAGTGCTCTGAGGGTGGGATCCAGTGCTCCGAGGGTGGGACCCAGTGCTCTGAGGGTGGGAGCCAGTGTTCTGAGAGTGGGACCCAGTGCTCCGAGAGTGGGACCCAGTGCTCTAAGGGTTGGATCCAGTGTTCTGAGAGTGGGACCCAGTGCTCCGAGAGTGGGACCCAGTGCTCTGAGGGTGGGATCCAGTCCTCCGAGGGTTGGATCCAGTGCTCCGAGGTTGGGATCCAGTGCTTCAAAGGTGGGATCCAGTGGTTCAAGGGTGGGACCCAGTGCTCCGAGGGTGGGACCCAGTGCTCTGAGGGTGGGATCCAGTGCTCCAAGGGTGGGATCCAGTGCTCGGAGGGTTGGTCCCAGTGCTCCGAGGGTGGGACCCAGTGCTCCGAGGGCGGGACCCAGTGCTCCGAGGGCGGGACCCAGTGCTCCGAGGGTGGGATCCAGTGCTCGGAGGGTGGGTCCCAGTGCTCCGAGGGTGGGACCCAGTGCTCCGAGGGTGGGATCCAGTGCTCGGAGGGTGGGTCCCAGTGCTCCGAGGGTGGGACCCAGTGCTCCGAGGGTGGGACCCAGTGCTCGGAGGGTGGGTCCCAGTGCTCCGAGGGTGGGACCCAGTGCTCCGAGGGTGGGACCCAGTGCTCCGAGGGTGGGATCCAGTGCTCGGAGGGTGGGTCCCAGTGCTCCGAGGGTGGGACCCAGTGCTCCGAGGGCGGGACCCAGTGCTCCGAGGGCGGGACCCAGTGCTCCGAGGGCGGGACCCAGTGCTCCGAGGGGGGACCCAGTGCTCCGAGGGCGGGACCCAGTGCTCCAAGGGTGGGACCCAGTGCTCCGAGGGTGGGACCCAGTGCTCTGAGGGCGGGACCCAGTGCTCCGAGGGTGGGACCCAGTGCTCCGAGGGCAGGACCCAGTGCTCCGAGGCCTATCAGAGAGCCCCATACACAGATAAACTGCCCAAACAGCCTGAAGGACTCAAATCAGCAGCTAAAATCTTACAGTGTATTTTATTACACTGTTACACCGCAAAAAATTCCCTCTACCATTTCACCTTTTATTCTTTTCTTTTTTTTTTTTTCAATTAACTTTTTATTAGTTTTCAGATTTTTGGGGTACAGAATAGAGAAGGGGAAGGGAGATAGGGTAAAGGTAAGTAAAAAAAACAGGTTACAAGTAACATGACAAGGCATTATTGTTTTACATTCTTTTGTTAGTATGTTATTCCAACTCGATCTAGAGACAGTTTTCAATAAATGACAATATATTGTTCCAATTTAGACAAGATGTTCTTTATGTAATACATTGTGATTCTTTTATAATATTTACATCATTGGAGTTGCAACTCATATAAAAAGATATTTTATATTCCCTATTTAGATTCTGTGTATTCAGGCCACAATCTCCAATTTTGAAAGTGTTTAAGTACATTTCCACGTTTGTATGCTATAGATTCTTCCATTCACCTTTTATTCTTGTACCAACAAATGTATTTGTAGCTGTAATATTGGTGTGTAGGCGCCATCTCAGTGCATTGTGCCTGAGTCTGAGCTTTCAGCCAGCGCTACACATTAGAACTGCTTTCAGCTAACCTATTGTTTCTCCTACTCCCATGTAACTGGAGGAGTCCCAAGCCGGACTTGGATTTCTTACTATTGAGTGCTATTCTGATACCTACTGGGAGCTGCTATCTTGCTCCCTTCCCATTGTTCTGCTGATCGGCTGCTGGGGGTGAGGGGGGGGGGGGATATCACTCCAACTTTTTATTTCAGGCAGTTCAAGAACCCACTAGGAATGACGCTATTTTGGACCTGGTGATTTCTAATAATAATGAACTCATCTCTAACATTTGTGTGGGTGAGCATTTGGGGAACAGTGATCACAACATGGTCTCCTTTGAGATAATGCTGCAGAGACAGCTCTATAAGGGAGTAACTAATACGCTCAATTTTAGACGTGCAGACTTTGCCAGTATAAGGGCATCTCTGCAATGTGTCAACTGGGAAAGGCTTTTCATGGGGTTAGACACAGAAGGAAAATGGAACATCTTTAAAACATTGCTTTGTAGGTATACACAACAGTATATCCCCCTTGTAAGCAAGGAGAGGCAGCGCAAAGCAAAACCTTTATGGCTGAATAAAAGTGTTAGTGTCGAGGTTGGTAAGAAAAAACGTGCTTTTAGGGCATTCAAGTTAGCTGGGACAGCAGAAACTTTCATCAGGTACAAGGGGGCAAATAAAGCAGCAAAAAAGCTATCAAGCAAGCTAAAATAGAAATGGAAAGGGATTTTGCAGCTAGGAGTAAAAAGAATCCTAAATTATTTTTTAATTATGTGAATAGTAAAAAAATGAAGCAAGAAGGGGTGGGAACTTTATTATCACGGGGGGGTAAGTTGGTTGATGAGAATGGGGAAAAAGCTGAAATTTTGAACTCTTATTTTTCATCTGTCTATACATCTGAGGAGCCAGATAATGAAGGCTTCCCTTGTAATATGCCCAGTTCTAGTAATTTAGCTACTGACGCATGGGTCACTCGGAGGGGAATTCAAAAGAGACTTGAACATGTAAAGGTAAACAAAGGTCCAGGACCGGATGGGATTCATCCCAGGGTATTAAATGAGCTGAGCGCTGTGATTGCCAAACCTCTTCACTTAATTTTTCAGGATTCATTGAGGTCTGGCATGGTGCCGAGAGACTGGCGGATTGCTAATGTGGTGCCGTTATTTAAAAAGGGATCTCGTTCTCAGCCTGAAAACTATAGGCCTGTTAGTCTGACCTCAGTAGTAGGAAAGCTTCTGGAAGGGGTAATAAGGGATAGGGTACTTGAATACATTGCAGTTCACAATACTATTAGTTTGTGCCACATGGTTTTATGCGTAACAGATCTTGCCAGACTAATTTAGTTGGAGGTGAGCAGGAACCTTGATGCTGGAATGGCAGTTGATGTCATGTACTTGGACTTTGCTAAAGCGTTTGATACAGTACCTCACAGAAGGTTAATGATCAAATTGAGGAATATTGGCCTAGAACATAATATCTGTAATTGGATAGAGAACTGGCTGAAGGATAGAGTACAAAGAGTGGTGGTAAATGGAACATTTTCTAATTGGGCCAGTGTGGTTAGTGGAGTACCGCAGGGGTCAGTCCTTGGGCCTTTGCTGTTTAACTTGTTTATTAATGACCTGGAGGTGGGCATAGACAGTACTGTTTCTATTTTTGCTGATGACACTAAATTGTGCAAAACTATAAGTTCCATGCAGGATGTGCCGCTTTGCAGAGCGATTTGACAAAATTGGAAAACTGGGCAGCAAACTGGAAAATGAGGTTCAATGTTGACAAGTGCAAAGTTATGCACTTTGGTAGGAATAATATAAACGCAAACTATCTACTGAATGGTAGTGTGTTGGGGGCATCCTTAATGGAGAAGGATCTGGGGGTTTTTGTTGATAACAAGTTGTCTAATTCCAGGCAGTGTCATTCTGTGGCTACTAAAGCAAATAAAGTGCTGTCTTGTATAAAAAAGGGCATTGACTCAAGGGATGAGAACATAATTTTGCCCCTTTATAGGTCCCTGGTAAGGCCTCACCTTGAGTATGGGGGGCAGTTTTGGGCTCCAGTCCTTAAGAAGGATATTAATGAGCTGGAGAGAGTGCAGAGACGTGCAACTAAACTGGTAAAGGGGATGGAAGATTTTAACTATGAGGTGAGACTGTCGAGGTTGGGGTTGTTTTCTCTGGAAAAGAGGCGCTTGCGAGGGGACATGATTACTCTGTACAAGTACATTAGAGGGGATTATAGGCAGTTGGGGGATGTTCTTTTTTCCCATAAAAACAATCAGCGCACCAGAGGTCACCCCTATAGATTAGAGGAACGGAGCTTCCATTTGAAGCAGCGTAGGTGGTTTTTCACGGTGAGGGCAGTGAGGGGGTTGGGGAATGCCCTGCCGGGGGATGTTGGGTAGGGGGTTCCTCACGGTGAGGGCAGTGAGGTTGTGGAATGCCCTTCCTAGTGATGGGGTAATGGCAGATTCTGTTAATGCCTATAAGAGGGGCCTGGATGAGTTCTTGAACAAGCAGAATATCCAAGGCTATTGTGATACTAATATCTACAGTTAGTACTAGTGGTTGTATATATAGTTTATGTATGTGAGTGTATAGATTGGTAGGTGTGGGTTAGGTGTGCTGGGTTTACTTGGATGGGTTGAACTTGATGGACACTGGTCTTTTTTCAACCCTATGTAACTATGTAACTATGTAACTATGTAACTTGCAGCGCAGCAGTAAAGTGTGCCTGAGTCTGAGCTTTCAGAAGGAGCCGGCGCTACACATGTGTTTGTTCTGGTCACACAGAGTAGGTGCCGGCAGTTGGATTCCAACCATCGGGGCAATACAGTGACACAGGGGTGTTGGTAAGGAAGGACTTGTGCAACACTGACACAGCTTTGTGCACTATTACTCGTGAAAGGGACACGCTTGGACAAGGAAGTAGTTGTGTCACATGATGTTCCAGTTGTGACTCGTTGCCTGGGAATTTTCCTAGACAGACAATATCATGTTCAAAATATGTCGCACTATTGCCCCCCTGCCCTGACTGTGACATCATAGGTGCAACAAAGTGCAACCAATGTTCTTTTATTGTAGTTCCTGAAGGGTTATGAGTCAGGGGCCAAGGGGCCCTGGGGGGGGCGGCTGATTTGTAGCCATACACAGTCCAATACTAACATGGTCTGAAGGGGCCAAGATCTCAGCAAAATCTTTTTTAGGGAACACTGTCATGGGAAAACATGTTACACACCCCATCAGTTAATAGAGCTTCTCCAGCAGAATCCTGCATTGTAATCTGTTTGTCCCATGGGGCTAGCCATATTCTTCATTTCCCAGGGTGCCACAGCCATGTGACCTGTGCTCTGATAAACTTCACTCACACTTTACTGCTGCACTGCAAGTTGGAGTGATATCCCCCCCCCTCACCCCCAGCAGCCGATCAGCAGAACAATGGGAAGGGAGCAAGATAGCAGCTCCCAGTAGGTATCAGAATAGCACTCAATAGTAAGAAATCCAAGTCCGGCTTGGGACTCCTCCAGTTACATGGGAGTAGGAGAAACAATAGGTTAGCTGAAAGCAGTTCTAATGTGTAGCGCTGGCTGAAAGCTCAGACTCAGGCACAATGCACTGAGATGGCGCCTACACACCAATATTACAGCTACAAATACATTTGTTGGTACAAGAATAAAATGTTAAATGGCAGAGGGAACTATTTGCTGTGTAACAGTGTCATTTAGAAATAAAAAGTGCCCCATAAATATCATCCCAGGCCCACAAACACCCCCCACATCAGGCTCGCGCTGCAGTCAGATCTGTACAAATCCCAGTTCATTCCGTTTGCACCTCCCTTGTTTGCCAGAGTCACAGTCAGTCCCTGACAGGTAAGCGGATCCGGACTGCAGTCGTCCCACCCTTGTTCTGTTTAATTCCCGCACTGTGCTGTGATTGGCTGACTCACTTTCAACTGCAATCTCCCATAGACTCCATTTTAATCAAATAATTCAGATTTTAAAATTGATTCCCTTTTCTCTGTAATAATAAAACAGTACCTGTACTTGATCCCAACTAAGATATAATTACCCCTTATTGGGGGCAGAACAGTCCTATTGGGTTTATTTAATGGTTAAATGATTCCCTTTTCTCTGTAATAATAAAACAGTACCTGTACTTGATCCCAACCAAGATATAATTACCCCTTATTGGGGCAGAACAGCCCTATTGGGTTTATTTAATGGTTAAATGATTCCCTTTTCTCTGTAATAATAAAACAGTACCTGTACTTGATCCCAACTAAGATATAATTACCCCTTATTGGGGCAGAACAGCCCTATTGGGTTTATTTCATGGTTAAATGATTCCCTTTTCTCTGTAATAATAAAACAGTACCTGTACTTGATCCCAACTAAGATATAATTACCCCTTATTGGGGCAGAACAGCCCTATTGGGTTTATTTAATGGTTAAATGATTCCCTTTTCTCTGTAATAATAAAACAGTACCTGTACTTGATCCCAACTAAGATATAATTACCCCTTATTGGGGCAGAACAGTCCTATTGGGTTTATTTAATGGTTAAATGATTCCCTTTTCTCTGTAATAATAAAACAGTACCTGTACTTGATCCCAACTAAGATATAATTACCCCTTATTGGGGCAGAACAGCCCTATTGGGTTTATTTCATGGTTAAATGATTCCCTTTTCTCTGTAATAATAAAACAGTACCTGTACTTGATCCCAACTAAGATATAATTACCCCTTATTGGGGGCAGAACAGCCCTAATTTTTTAGTAGACTTAAGGCATGGAGATCCAAATTACGGAAAGACCCCTTATCCAGAATACCCTTGGTCCTGAGGATTCTGGATAACAGGCCCTATACCTGTACAACAAAATGCCCTAATCTGACGCACAATAACGCTGCATTTATCCATACAATTAACACTTTCTCTGTTTCCTTCACCCCCCTTTTTAGTCTATAAGAATTCAATCATACGTTAGACAGACAGACTGGAGATACTGGTCATTCCCTGACTTCATGGTTTCGGGCTCAGGATATTTGTGTTTCTACTAAACAAAGAACGGGTTTTTTTGGTTTTTTTTTTTTGCTTAATTTTAACTGAACCGCAAGAATGTGCCGACAAAAGCCGTGTTTGCTCCTCTGCGGAGTGACAGCTGCTTTTATTGGCCTTTCCCATAACTGAGCAAATGGCAGACGTGACACCGGGCCGTGACTAATGGAGGCTTCTCTGGCTGCTCTTCTTCCCAGTTTCAGGTTCTTCCAGATTTAGCGGCTGAATTCCCAGCGCTACATTTGATTGGTGCAAATCCGGGGCCAGTTGTGGTGTTTATGGGAAAAGAACGGCTCCACGGGGCATTATGGCAACGTTCCACTGAGCCTGGTGTATTAAGGTCCCCACACACGGGGCAATTCTAGCTGCCAATATCGCTCCCTTAGACTGATTCAGGAGCTAATCGGCCCGTGTATGGGCACTACCGACGGGCCTGCCCGACTGATAACTGGCCTGAAATCAGGCAGATCTCGCTCGGGCAGGTTAGAAAATCTAGTTGGATTGGGAACCTCATCAGCTCGTTGATGCGGACCCTGGATCGACTTTGCCTATACCCGTTGTTATAATTCGATCGTTTGGCCCCAGGGCCTACACATTCCCCGATATCACCCACCTGTAGGTTGGGGTATATCAGGAGAAGATCCGCTCGCTTGGCGACATCGACCTGTATGGGGACCTTTAGATTTATGGCTGTAATTGAACTTTTCCAGGCATCTGGCACCAGGGTTGCATTAGGGCAGGGATCCCCAACCTTTTATACCTGTGAGCCACATTCAAGTGGAAAAAGTGTTGGGGAGCAACACAAGCATGAAAAAGGTTCCTGGAGGTGCCAATGAGAGCTATCATTGGCTATTTGATAGCCCCTATGTGGACTGGCAGTCTATAGAAGGTTCTGTTTGGCATTATACTTGGTTTTTATGGCTGCAAAACGTGCCTCCTTTACCAGAAATTCAAAAATGAGCACCTGGTTTGAGGCCACTGGGAGCAACATCCAAGGGGTTGGGGAGCAACATGTTGCTCACGAGCTACTGGTTGGGGAACACTGCATTAGGGGGTGCAGGGCCCACTGCCGGCCATATCCCCCACACCCCCCCACTGGGCCCCCACCCAACATGCTCCCCTGAGTGCACCACGGAAGGAACACTGGGGGCCGGCAAGGGTCAGGACTGGGCCACAGGGGCTCACTAGGGCCGGGTTTTTTCCCAGTTGGCCCAGTCCGACCCTGCCTGACACACAAGGCTGAGGGGAATTGCTCCAATACAGTTGATTACCCCAGGAGAGGCTCAGCGCTTATTTGTTTGTACTTGTCCCGAGCCCAACACTCCAAGCAAAATCCCACAACCGAAACCCTTCTTCCCCTTGGAATATACTGTATATATAAATATATATAATATAACACACAACATAACTAGTGATGAGCGAATCTGTCCCATTTCGCTTCGCCATAAAATTTGTGAAACGACAAGAAAATTTGCGAAATGCATTTGTCGTGCAACTGTCACTTTGCCCGATGTTGCCGTGACCGCGCCCAATTTGACGCAACCACAGCTTTTTTTGACGCGCAACAAATTTTTTCACTGCAAATTTTCTCGGAAGTTCCGCAAAACAATTCGCCAATGGGGAAATACGGAAATTCGCTGCGAATCCATGCCTGTTCGGTTCGGGGTTTCGTCAGACTCCGTCAGGGTGGGTATGGGGGTTCGGCGCCCCCCTACTAAACATAACGGAACTTACACTGAGCTCCCAGACTTCTCTGCGCTTGTAATGAGCACAAAATCCTCCTCTGATATTTATTTATGGATTCACCGAGGGGCGGAATTAGCAAAATGGCCAAATTCAAACTTTTATTAACTACAACCTCCCGCCGATTCATTAACCCCAAAAAAAGAAGATGTAACCTAATGGGGGGAGTAGGGGTTTGGAAAAGCTGTGGAACTAATTGCTGTGTTAGCGCTCAGTGCAAAGTACTTTTGTATATTAAATTGGCCCCCGGTTGTACCATTGTAGCGCAGCCTGATATGGGAATCTGACAGATTAAAGGCCAAATAAAACCCAGCCACAATATTGTATATGAGCAGCATTAGTAGTTCACAGTTTTGATTAAGTTTGATTAAGCACTTTCTAATGATCCTGATTTCCACAGGAATGCCCCCAGAATGAGGACCACCCAAAGGGGAGGAGCTTACTAGAAAGTGGGTGGGGCTTGGAGAAGGCCAGGCAATGCCAGACATGCCAGGTTGGACCTAATGGGATCCATGGTCATCATGGCCATGCCTGCTTCACCCTAGGTCCTGCCCCCCATTCTGGGAGGGAGGTATTGGGGGGGCCGGGATTGCAAAGATGGGCAAGGTTTGGATGGATCATGGGGGCAATTTGACATAATACGGCATGACTGGGGTGAATCAAGGCCTTGACCAGGCTTTTATTTCCAATGGACCCTATTCTATTTGCCCACCTAACCCAAAACCCAGGGGACCAGTGGAATAATATTTGGGGTCCCCTGGGGGAGGGTCCTGCTGGCTTAGTATTATGGGGAAGTCATATTAAGCAGAATAAAGATATTGGGGCTCATTTATCAACACTGGGCAAATATGCCCATGGGCAGTAACCCATAGCAACCAATCAGTGATTGGCTTTTTTCAGCCAGCTGCAGCTAGAACAATCAATGCAACAATTGGATTGGTTGCCATGGGTTACTGCCCATGGGCAAATTTGCCCGGTGTTGATAAATGACCCCCATTGTTTATTGTATGGAGTGCACAATTGGCGCAATGTTTGGTGTCTGTTCTGGCAGTAGAGGTGGGGGCCCTACATATATATATATATATATAACACAAAATTAGTGCCCTTACCCACAATTCCCAGTATAAGGCAGAGTGAAGGGGAACCCCCCTAGATATGGGGAGCACCTCTCGGGAACCTTATTGCTTTGGTTTGTTTAGAAGAGAAAAACAAAGTCCTCTTTGTTATGTCTGTCAGCGGCGGAACCTGCGCCCGGCGTTCGGCCATGTTGGGCAGCTCCCTGACATTCTGCGTCACTGATGAAGAATTTACTGCTTCAGGAAGAATTTTCATGACTTGTTTACTCTTCAAAATGTTGGCAGTTTCCCACAATAATATTCGTGAAAATGTGAGCTGACAGCTTCCAGTCTCTTTACTGATCAACAATCACCTCTGGTAGTTATGGCTACAGTCTGTAGGGGAAACCTTCCGGAAAGTTCCACTAGATGTTTCATGGGGGCAGAAAAACATATAGGCAGATGATTTGGCTTCTGAAAAATTGTCCCCTCTGTGTGTGAATGGGATAGGGACCTTAGATTGTAAGCTCACTGGGACAGGGACTGATGGGAATGTGATAGGGACCTTAGATTGTAAGCTCACTGGGGCAGGGACTGATGGGAATGTGATAGGGGCCTTAGATTGTAAGCTCACTGGGGCAGGGACTGATGGGAATGTGATAGGGACCTTAGATTGTAAGCTCACTGGGGCAGGGACTGATGGGAATGTGATAGGGACCTTAGATTGTAAGCTCACTGGGGCAGGGGCTGATGGGAATGGGATAGGGACCTTAGATTGTAAGCTCACTGGGGCAGGGACTAATGGGAATGTGATAGGGACCTTAGATTGTAAGCTCACTGGGGCAGGGGCTGATGGGAATGGGATAGGGACCTTAGATTGTAAGCTCACTGGGGCAGGGACTGATGGAATGGGATAGGGACCTTAGATTGTAAGCTCACTGGGCAGGGGCTGATGGGAATGGGATAGGGACCTTAGATTGTAAGCTCACTGGGGCAGGGGCTGATGGGAATGGGATAGGGACCTTAGATTGTAAGCTCACTGGGGCAGGGACGGATGGGAATGTGATAGGGACCTTAGATTGTAAGCTCACTGGGGCAGGGACTGATGGGAATGGGATAGGGACCTTAGATTGTAAGCCTCACTGGGGCAGGGACTGATGGGAATGTGATAGGGACCTTAGATTGTAAGCTCACTGGGGCAGGGGCTGATGGGAATGTGATAGGGACCTTAGAGTGTAAGCTCCACTGGGGCAGGGACTGATGGGAATGTGATAGGGACCTTAGATTGTAAGCTCACTGGGGCAGGGACTGATGGGAATGTGATAGGGACCTTAGATTGTAAGCTCACTGGGGCAGGGACTGATGGGAATGGGATAGGGACGCTTAGATTGTAAGCTCACTGGGGCAGGACTGATGGGAATGGGATAGGGACCTTATTGTAAGCTCCACTGGGGCAGGGACTGATGGGATGTGATAGGGGCCTAGATTGTAAGCTCACTGGGGCAGGGACTGATGGGAATGGGATGGGACCTTAGAGTGTAAGCTCCACTGGGGCAGGGACTGATGGGAATGGGATAGGGACCTTAGATTGTAAGCTCACTGGGGCAGGGACTGATGGGAATGTGATAGGGACCTTAGATTGTAAGCTCACTGGGGCAGGGACTGATGGGAATGGGATAGGGACCTTAGATTGTAAGCTCACTGGGGCAGGGACTGATGGGAATGTGATAGGGACCTTAGATTGTAAGCTCACTGGGCCAGGGACTGATGGTAATGTGATAGGGACCTTAGATTGTAAGCTCACTGGGGCGGGACTGATGGGAATGTGATAGGGACCTTAGAATTGTAAGCTCACTGGGGCAGGGACTGATGGAATGGGATAGGGACCTTAGATTGTAAGCTCACTGGGGCAGGGACTGATGGGAATGGGATAGGGACCTTAGATTGTAAGCTCACTGGGGCAGGGACTGATGGGAATGTGATAGGGACCTTAGATTTTAAGCTCCACTGGGGCAGGGACTGATGGGAATGGGATAGGGACCTTGATGTAAGCTCACTGGGCAGGGACTGATGGGAATGGATAGGGACCTTAGATTGTAAGCTCACTGGGGCAGGGAACTGATGGGAATGTGATAGGGACTTTAGATTGTAAGCTCACTGGGGCAGGGACTGATGGGAATGTGATAGGGACCTTAAGATTGTAAGCTCACTGGGACAGGGACTGATGGGAATGTGATAGGACCTTAGATTGTAAGCTCACTGGGGCAGGGACTGATGGGAATGGGATAGGGACCTTAGATTGTAAGCTCACTGGGGCAGGGACTGATGGGAATGGGATAGGGACCTTATTGTAAGCTCCACTGGGGCAGGGACTGATGGGAATGTGATAGGGGCCTTAGATTGTAAGCTCACTGGGACAGGGACTGATGGGAATGGGATAGGGGCCTTAGATTGTAAGCTCCCACTGGGGCAGGGACTGATGGGAATGGGATAGGGACCTTAGATTGTAAGCTCCACTGGGGCAGGGACTGATGGGAATGTGATAGGGACCTTAGATTGTAAGCTCACTGGGGCAGGGACTGATGGGAATGTGATAGGGACCTTAGAGTGTAAGCTCCACTGGGGCAGGGACTGATGGGAATGGGATAGGGACCTTAGATTGTAAGCTCCACTGGGGCAGGGACTGATGGGATGTGATAGGGACCTTAGAGTGTAAGCTCCACTGGGGCAGGGACTGATGGGAATGGGATAGGGACCTTAGATTGTAAGCTCACTGGGGCAGGGACTGATGGGAATGTGATAGGGACCTTAGATTGTAAGCTCACTGGGGCAGGGACTGATGGTAATGTGATAGGGACCTTAGATTGTAAGCTCACTGGGGCAGGGACTGATGGGAATGGGATAGGGACCTTAGATTGTAAGCTCACTGGGGCAGGGGCTGATGGGAATGTGATAGGGACCTTAGATTGTAAGCTCCACTGGGACAGGACTGATGGGAATGGGAAGGGACCTTAGATTGTAAGCTCACTGGGGCAGGACTGATGGGAATGTGATAGGGACCTTAGATTGTAAGCTCACTGGGGCAGGGACTGATGGGAATGGGATAGGACCTTAGATTGTAAGCTCACTGGGGCAGGGACTGATGGGAATGGGATAGGGACCTTAGATTGTAAGCTCACTGGGGCAGGGACTGATGGGAATGTGATAGGACCTTAGATTGTAAGCTCCACTGGGCAGGGACTGATGGGAATGGGATAGGGACCTTAGATTGTAAGCTCACTGGGGCAGGGACTGATGGGAATGGGATAGGGACCTTAGATTGTAAGCTCACTGGGGCAGGGACTGATGGGAATGGGATAGGGACCTTAGATTGTAAGCTCACTGGGGCAGGGACTGATGGGAATGGGATAGGGACTTAGATTGTAAGCTCACTGGGGCAGGACTGATGGGAATGTGATAGGGACCTTAGATTTTAAGCTCACTGGGGCAGGGACTGATGGGAATGTGATAGGGACCTTAGATTGTAAGCTCATGGGGCAGGGACTGATGGGAATGGGATAGGGACCTTAGATTGTAAGCTCACTGGGGCAGGGACTGATGGGAATGTGATAGGGACTTTAGATTGTAAGCTCACTGGGGCAGGGACTGATGGGAATGTGATAGGGACCTTAGATTGTAAGCTCACTGGGACAGGGACTGATGGGAATGTGGTAGGGACCTTAGATTGTAAGCTACTCTTAGATTGTAAGCTCACTGGGGCAGGGACTGATGGGAATGGGATAGGGACCTTATTGTAAGCTCCACTGGGGCAGGGACTGATGGGAATGTGATAGGGGCCTTAGATTGTAAGCTCACTGGGACAGGGACTGATGGGAATGGGATAGGGGCCTTAGATTGTAAGCTCCACTGGGGCAGGGACTGATGGGAATGGGATAGGACCTTAGATTGTAAGCTCCACTGGGGCAGGGACTGATGGGAATGGGATAGGGACCTTAGATTGTAAGCTCCACTGGGGCAGGGACTGATGGGAATGTGATAGGGACCTTAGAGTGTAAGCTCCACTGGGGCAGGGACTGATGGGAATGGGATAGGGACCTTAGATTGTAAGCTCCACTGGGGCAGGGACTGATGGGAATGTGATAGGGACCTTAGAGTGTAAGCTCCACTGGGGCAGGGACTGATGGGAATGGGATAGGGACCTTAGATTGTAAGCTCACTGGGGCAGGGACTGATGGGAATGTGATAGGGACCTTAGATTGTAAGCTCACTGGGGCAGGGACTGATGGTAATGTGATAGGGACCTTAGATTGTAAGCTCACTGGGGCAGGGACTGATGGGAATGGGATAGGGACCTTAGATTGTAAGCTCACTGGGGCAGGGGCTGATGGGAATGTGATAGGGACCTTAGATTGTAAGCTCCACTGGGACAGGGACTGATGGGAATGGGATAGGGACCTTAGATTGTAAGCTCACTGGGGCAGGGACTGATGGGAATGTGATAGGGACCTTAGATTGTAAGCTCACTGGGGCAGGGACTGATGGGAATGGGATAGGGACCTTAGATTGTAAGCTCACTGGGGCAGGGACTGATGGGAATGGGATAGGGACCTTAGATTGTAAGCTCACTGGGGCAGGGACTGATGGGAATGTGATAGGGACCTTAGATTGTAAGCTCACTGGGGCAGGGACTGATGGGAATGGGATAGGGACCTTAGATTGTAAGCTCACTGGGGCAGGGACTGATGGGAATGGGATAGGGACCTTAGATTGTAAGCTCACTGGGGCAGGGACTGATGGGAATGTGATAGGGACTTTAGATTGTAAGCTCACTGGGGCAGGGACTGATGGGAATGTGATAGGGACCTTAGATTGTAAGCTCACTGGGACAGGGACTGATGGGAATGTGATAGGGACCTTAGATTGTAAGCTCACTGGGGCAGGGACTGATGGGAATGGGATAGGGACTTTAGATTGTAAGCTCACTGGGGCAGGGACTGATGGGAATGTGATAGGGACCTTAGATTGTAAGCTCACTGGGGCAGGGACTGATGGGAATGTGATAGGGACTTTAGATTGTAAGCTCCACTGGGGCAGGGACTGATGGGAATGTGATAGGGACCTTAGATTGTAAGCTCCACTGGGGCAGGGACTGATGGGAATGTGATAGGGACTTTAGATTGTAAGCTCTCTGGGGCAGGGACTGATGGGAATGGGATAGGGACCTTAGATTGTAAGCTCACTCGGGCAGGGACTGATGGGAATATGATAGGGACCTTAGATTGTAAGTTCACTGGGGCAGGGACTGATGGGAATGGGATAGGGACCTTAGATTGTAAGCTCCACTGGGGCAGGGACTGATGGGAATATGATAGGGACCTTAGATTGTAAGTTCACTGGGGCAGGGACTGATGGGAATGGGATAGAGACCTTAGATTGTAAGCTCCACTGGGGCAGGGGCTGATGGGAATGTGATAGGGACCTTAGATTGTAAGCTCACTGGGGCAGGGACTGATGGGAATGTGATAGGGACCTTAGACTGTAAGCTCACTGGGGCAGGGACTGATGGGAATGTGATAGGGACCTTAGAGTGTAAGCTCACTGGGGCAGGGACTGATGGGAATGGGATAGGGACCTTAGATTGTAAGCTCACTGGGGCAGGGGCTGATGGGAATGTGATAGGGACCTTAGATTGTAAGCTCACTGGGGCAGGGACTGATGGGAATGTGATAGGGACCTTAGATTGTAAGCTCACTGGGGCAGGGACTGATGGGAATGGGATAGGGACCTTAGATTGTAAGCTCACTGGGGCAGGGACTGTTCCATTGGTGAGTGTCCAATGGAATATATGAGGGGTTTTTCATCTCTAGGTGAGTTTAGCCATGATTCAGTCATACCATGAAGGATGGGTAGGTGAATGGAACTAGTGACAGCAGGTCAAAATCTTTTCACCCACACCTGATATTAACCTGCAACCTACTAACCCAGTCTGTAACCCTCTTCTACTTTATGACCCGCACCAGACCCAACTCCCCTCTGCTGACTCCTGGGTGGGATCAACCATGATAAAGGGGAGTATCAGGGGCCTTACCCTGCCCAACGTACTTATAAGTAAGGGATTAGGTTCAACCCGCTGATCACCAGATGGAAGCTGAAGCAGGTCCCTCACAGCCCTTTGTACCCTAAGGCCCCTTTATCCTGCTTGTATATATATATAACATATACCAACTCGGTGTGGCTTTGTGTCTCTTCTAACCGCTCCTGAACTGTAAACATGTGGTCAGGGTGACATGGGTTCCATACAGTCTCAGTCTGTCATTGCAGCTTAGTCACCATCGAGTACAACGTACTGTTTTATTATCAGGAATAAGGAAAGGCTTATTATTGGCTCTATGGGCGAGGGCCTTTCTGTAATTCGGCTCGTTGATGTGGTCCCCGAACCGACTCCCCCATTGACACCAATATAATTAGATCGTTTGGCCCCAGGGCCAAACCATCCAATTAGCCTACACACTCCCCGATATCGCCCACCCGTAGGTGGGGATATCGGGTGAAGATCCGCTCGCTTGGCGACATCGCGAATCTTAACGTGTATGGGGACCTTTACTTGTGAGCCACAGTCAAATGTAAAGCAACACAAGCACCGTAAAAGTTCATGGAAATAAGGGCTGTGATTGGCTATCAGGCAGCCTCTATGCACACACGATACCGTGGCAAAAATTTGATGCAAAAAAAAAAGTTGCAAAGAACAGAAAAGTCACCAAGATAAATGTGGCACCACAAAAAAAACCTTATTGACAAAAAAGTCACAGCAAAAAAAAACGCCCATTGATGCATTTAGAAAAAAATGTCAAAAATGTTGCCCCGTATAAATTTGTCTCGGTGAATTTTTCAGCAATTGCGCAATTTTTTTTCCCCAAAGCCAAACAGGACGATTCACTCATCGCTATTTATAATACAAGCGACTGTTTATCCCCCGCTTTGCCCTGATAGTAACGTCTGCACAGAATGTTCCTCCGTCTTCTTCTCAGCCCTTTGTACCCTAAGGCCCCTTTATCCTGCTTGTATATATAACACATACCAACTCCGTGTACCTTTTGCGTGTCTTCTAACCGCTCCTGAATTGTAAACACGTGGTCAGGGTGTCCTTCCCCCGCGGGTTCCATATCGACTCTGTCTGTCATTGCTGTCAGCGCTAATAAAGAGGCCCTGGGCTGGGAAACCATAAGAATGTGAAGGGACATTGTCGACGTTGAAGGGACAAAGTATTTTCTTTTACCTGAAATCAAGGTGGAATATAGTTGTAAGATGGCCCAGGCTGTTTCAGTTTATTGCTGGAATGGTTATTGGCACTTGTTATGCTTGCATGGGGGGCAGCCATTTCCCTGTAGTCGAATAACTGGTTCTGTTTCAGCAGAAGTCCTCTTTATGGTAGGGCGTCTACAACATATATCGCCGATCGCTTATGTGAACGGCTCATTCATGCTACTGTCGCAATATGGCAAACTTTGTCGTTGTTTTAAAGATTGGATTGTCACAATGAGTCCCTGAAAGAGCATTAGGGATAGCGGGGCAGCAGGAAGAAGATGGGAGAGCTGCGGTTCAGCATTGACACCTTCTCAAGATGGTGTAGGATCTACATAAGAAATGTAACCAAAAGAAAGAACAAGAAAAAAGACAAATAGAACTTTGACCCCTAATTATTTTATTCTCATTGGTCCTATTAAGCCCCTTTCTTGTGTGGGTGGGGGCGAGAGTAATGGATGGAGTAGTGGATATACAGATGGAGAAGACTTTGACATCACATGGTGCTCCTCAGCACAACCCGCCCCACATTAAATAAAGGCCCAATGTCCATAGGTCTTCACCATCTTGCAGTTGAAGGGATATAATGGTCATGGCTACATTGGTGTGTGGGTTACATGTTCCCAAATGCAGGACACGCGCCCCCTGGTGTCTTGTATCAGTATCACAACCAGAAGTTCTAATACAGTTGTATGTCCTTCATCACTAAAGGTCCCCATACACTTTCAGATCCGCTCGCTTGGCGATGTCGCCAAGCAAGCGGGTCTTCTCCAGATATCCCCCACCTACGGGTGGGCGATATTGGGAGAATCCAGGCTAATTCAATCATTTGGCCCTGGGGCATATAGCACTTAGAATTACAGCAGCTTGAATAAATAATTGTAGAGCTCTAGAGAGTTTAAGGTGCTTCACAATTCGCTCCCCGTTGTTCTAAATACACAAGAGACGTTGCACCGCCTCAAGGCTCAGCTCCAAGTGCAGAGAGGAAAGTGCAGTTTTCGGCACAATCCCAATATTTTTTTCCCCACAATAAATCGTTTTTTACCCAGAATTCCAGTGTCACAGTGGTTGCAAGGGGGATATGCACTTGGCGCAACTGTGCTGTGTCTACTACAATTGTGTCTGATTTACCGAAATAAATGTTTTATGTACAAACTCCCTATATCAGTGGGTTTCCAAACCGTAAGACTGGAGAGATGGCAGAAGATTAATGGGTGGGATTTAGGGGAAGGGCCTATCTGCTCCCCAGCTTGAAGTTCCGTTAGGGGGTAACTTGGGATGAAGGTTTATTTTCTGCCCTAGATCTATATTGTTATAGGTCTCATACACTGAGGTTTACCATCGCTGGCCTTTCTTCTATAAACTCCAGAGTGACAGAAGGGCATTTGGGCATTAAATGGTGTAGAACATCATTTTGGTCTGTTTCACCTAAGGCAGGAATCCCCACCCTTTCTAAAGGTCCCCATACACGGGCCGATTCTAGCTGCCGATATGGGTCCCTTAGACTGATTCAGCAGCTAATCAGCCCGTGTATGGGCACTACCGATGGGCCTGCCCGACCGACATCTGGCCTGAAATCGTCCAGATCTCGATCGGGCAGGTTAGAAAATCTAGTCGGATCAGGGACCGCATCAGCTCGTTGATGCGGTCCCCAAACGGACTTTGCCTATACCCGTCGTTATAATTCGATCGGTTTGCCCCAGGGCCAAACGACCGAATTAGCCTGGATTCTGCAAATATTGCCCACCCGTAGGTGGGGGATATCGGGAGAAGATCCGCTCGCTTGCCGACATCGCCAAGCAAGCGGATCTTAAGGTGTATGGGGACCTTAAGGCAGGAATCCCCAACCTTTCTTACTCATGAGCCACAGTCAAATGTAAAAAGACTTGGGGAGCAACACAAGCACCATAAAAGTTCATGGAGGAGCCAAATAAGGGCTGTGATTGGCTATTAGGCAGCCTCTATGCACCCTATCAGCTTACAGGGGGCTTTATTTGGTAGGAAATCTTGGTTTTATTCAACCAAAACTTGCCCCCAAGTCAGGAATTCAAAAATAACTCCCTGGTTTGGGGGCACTGAGAGCAACATCCAAGGGGTTGGGGAGCAACATGTTGCCCCGAGTCACTGGTTGGGGATCACTGCCCTAAGGATACACATTTACACATTCTGCATCACATTGACAAGATAAATAACTACAGATAATATATATATTGGGCTGTACACTTACATGATACACATAATACATCTCTGTGGGCAAAATAACCCACATTATAAACATTGCTGTGTGGTTTTATTCGACATTGCTTTGTTATACAATAACGGCTTCATTCCAATGTCAGTGTCTTCCCGTACAGCCCCGGTATATAATTGCCTACAATGGAAGGTGGGGACAACCCATTGTGACGTCACTGTGTGCCTTTATTCGGTGCTTTTGTGACATTGTTGTAATGAACAAACACAAATCAAGAGAGAATACAGCAGGCAAATAACTTAAGAATGGGATATTTATTTAGATATATCATTAGCCTGTTCCGTTGGAGCATGGGAAATGTGTTGTGATGATAAATGAACAGCTTCCTATATAGCTTTCTTGATGTGTGATCATATACAGGTGTGGGGTCTGTTATCTGGAAACCCGTTATCCAGAAAGCTCTGAATTATAGAAAGGCCATCTTCCATAGACTCCATTTTAATCAGATAATGACATTTTTAAAAGTTGATTACTTTTTTCTCTGTAATAATAAAAGAGTACCTGTACTTGATCCCAACTAAGATATAATTACCCCTTATTGGGGCAGAACAGCCCTATTGGGTTTATTTAATGGTTAAATGATTCCCTTTTCTCTGTAATAATAAAACAGTACCTGTACTTGATCCCAACTAAGATATAATTACCCCTTATTGGGGGCAGAACAGTCCTATTGGGTTTATTTAATGGTTAAATGATTCCCTTTTCTCTGTAATAATAAAACAGTACCTGTACTTGATCCCAACTAAGATATAATTACCCCTTATTGGGGGCAGAACAGTCCTATTGGGTTTATTTAATGGTTAAATGATTCCCTTTTCTCTGTAATAATAAAACAGTACCTGTACTTGATCCCAACTAAGATATAATTACCCCTTATTGGGGGCAGAACAGCCCTATTGGGTTTATTTAATGGTTAAATGATTCCCTTTTCTCTGTAATAATAAAACAATACCTGTACTTGATCCCAACTAAGATATAATTACCCCTTATTGGGGGCAGAACAGCCCTATTGGGTTTATTTAATGGTTAAATGATTCCCTTTTCTCTGTAATAATAAAACAGTACCTGTACTTGATCCCAACTAAGATATAATTACCCCTTATTGGGGGCAGAACAGCCCTATTGGGTTTATTTAATGGTTAAATGATTCCCTTTTCTCTGTAATAATAAAACAGTACCTGTACTTGATCCCAACTAAGATATAATTACCCCTTATTGGGGGCAGAACAGCCCTATTGGGTTTATTTAATGGTTAAATGATTTCCTTTTCTCTGTAATAATAAAACAGTACCTGTACTTGATCCCAACTAAGATATAATTACCCCTTTTTGGGGCAGAACAGCCCTATTGGGTTTATTTAATGGTTAAATGATTCCTTTTTCTTGGTGTCAGAATGGCTGGTTGGACTGTCAATACGGAGTCAATGTGCTGTGTAACTACTTACTCATGAACTCAGGGTTTCAGAACTCAAACTAGGCACAGAAACACATTGCTTGGACAAGGCAGAATGTTCAATGATCCAGCAACTGGGTATTGCAGCACAAAGACTTAATTGGACTATTGCCTGCAGCTGGATTAGGGGCGATGACCAAGGACTGGAAGGGGAACAGTCACTGATCCTATAAGCCAGTTTCCAACCACAGTGCCTCCTGTGGCTCAACCTGGAGGAACTACTACCAGTAAACACCAGGTCCCTGGCTCAAAACCTGGAGGTTCCTTACAGACGGCTTATTTGTCATTTTCCAATGGCTTGTTTGTTTTTCTCAACAGCTTCTTCGTTCTTCTCTGGTGGCTTCTTCGTTCTTCTCCGGCAGCTTCTTCGTTCTTCTCTGGCGGCTTCTTCGTTCTTCTCCGGCAGCTTCTTCGTTCTTCTCCGGTGGCTTCTTCTCCGGTGGCTTCTTCATTCTTCTCCAGCAGCTTCTTCGTTCTTCTCTGGTGGCTTCTTCGTTCTTCTCCGGCAGCTTCTTCGTTCTTCTCTGGCGGCTTCTTCGTTCTTCTCCAGCAGCTTCTTCGTTCTTCTCCGGTGGCTTCTTCATTCTTCTCCAGCAGCTTCTTCGTTCTTCTCCGGTGGCTTCTTAGTTCTTTTCTGGTGGCTTCTTCGTTCTTCTCCGGTGGCTTCTTCGTTCTTTTCCGGTGGCTTCTTCGTTCTTCTCCGGCAGCTTCTTCATTCTTTTCCGGTGGCTTCTTCGTTCTTCTCCGGTGGCTTCTTTGTTCTTCTCCGGTGACTTCTTCGTTCTTCTCCGGTGACTTCTTTGCTTTTCTCTGGCAGCTTCTTCATTCTTTCCTGGTGACTTCTTCATTCTTCTCTAGCAGCTACTTTAACTTTTCTTGTCCCTCTCCAGCAGCAGATTTTTCTTTTTCCAGTCAGATTAGCCACTAGCTACCAATTAAATGAATGAAAGGTGAATAGCAGTACGGCTGGGCCCCCCTTGTAGATAGAACTGTCTCCCCATGCCTCCCTGATGGCGGCTCTGTGTAGCACACTTATGGGGATGACAGACAAGGAGATCTGGTTCAGTCTGTGCTACCGCAGGCTACAAACCTCCTGAAGATGCTTTCCCACCGGCAATAATGTAAATCGCTAGTGAGAAACTACAAAAGTCGCTGTGAATTTCTGAAGTTGCCCAAAGTTGCCTAGCAAGGAAACTTCAGCCAGCTTTGGAAAGTGAAAGATCATGTATGTTTTCCCACCGGCGATTTATATCATTGCCGGTGGGAAAGCAGTTTCGGGAGATTTGTGGCCTGCTGTAGGACAGATTTAACTAGTGGTGGCAAATATCCCCTTCTGCTGAACCAGTCTCTATGGCTGTAGTTCAAGTTGGGATTTATTCACCAAAGAAGGAGGGCAGTCTAGGTCAGAGGATGAATAATACTGTAAGGGATTCTACATTCATCCTTTGTATCTCTGGGATAGGATTGAATGTGAGGGGGAACTAAGGGAACTAAGGAGCCCAACAGAACCCCCAGTAGTTCTCATCAGGTGCTAAGTTCTGAATGCCAGGCAAGTTAGTGGACAACAACAATAGCCTGTCTCTCATCTTCTCATGCAGAAAACAGGGTCTATTAATGAGAAAGAAATGAATAAAAGATGGTAAAGCCGCAGTCCTAACTACGTACATCTCCAGCCACAGGAACCAGTTACACATCTATAGTTTAATTCAGCTCCGGAAACTCTAAATTAGCCGAGCTTCTCCCGGCGTTGGTTGATGTACCCTGGAGAATGGAGAGCGTAACGCTTGCATTGCTGCCCTTGTGTGGTTATTCATAGAAGCCGATACCCAGAAGATGAAGCGTGACCGCCGTGCGTCATGCAGAGACAAGGCTGTTTGTAGGGAGGCACGGAGCGTATCATGACTGCAGAGAATACAGAGACGAGGCGAGTCTCAGGGATAAACTGGGGAAGGTGGGGGAGAAGCGCCCAGCAATAGGGAGGTCTATAATCACTTCTGGATCGGAGTAGCGTTTTCTCGATTGTTCTGTTTAGTTAAGGGTTGGAGCCAATCATAAGCTCTGCCCCGGAGTTGTCATGGCTCCTGCAGAACTGTGGGTATTGACGAGTGGATTTATCAACAGCCGTATGACTTACTGTGTGTCACATATTCATCACAAATTCCGTGGCTATTTCAGGCCTAATATAGTGACACCTTAGTGGCTCCAACTGTAAGTCTCTACTTGTTGGGGCAAATTCAGGTTTATGATTAGTGTAGTTATGTAGCTAAGGGGTCTGATTTACTAATACTTTACTCTGTTACAGACAGGTATTTGCACCCAAACATGGTTCTTGCACTTCCGTATAGCAGCTTTCAGTATCAATGTATCCCTCCTGCCCAGCACTCATTGGGTGGGTTGCCCATAGCCTAGCATATATCAGGCCAGTAGAATTATGCCCATAGCCTACTATACCCCACACCAGTAGATCTCATTGCCCATAGCCTACTATATCTCAGGCCAGTAGACCTTATTGTACAAAGCCTGCTACACCTCAGACCAGTAGATCACTTGCCCATAGACTACTACACTTCAGACCAGTAGATTACTTGCCCATAGACTACTACACTTCAGACCAGTAGAATACTTGCCCATAGCCTACTACACCTCAGACCAGTAGATGCTTTGCCCATAGACTGCTACACCTCAGACTAGTAGATTACTTGCCCATAGCCTACTACACCTCAGACCAGTAGATGCTTTGCCCATAGACTGCTATACCTCAGACCAGTAGATCACTTGCCCATAGACTCCTACACTTCAGACCAGTAGATTACTTGCCCATAGACTACTACACCTCAGACCAGTAGATGCTTTGCCCATAGACTGCTACACCTCAGACTAGTAGATTACTTGACCATAGACTACTATACCTCAGACCAGTAGATCACTTGCCCATAGACTACTACACCTCAGACCAGTAGATCACTTGCCCATAGACTACTATACCTCAGACCAGTAGATGCTTTGCCCATAGACTGCTACACCTCAGACCAGTAGATGCTTTGCCCATAGCCTGTTGAACGTCAGGCCAGTAGATCTTATTTCTCATAGCCTACTATACCTCAGGCAAGTAGATCTTTTGCCCATACCCTAAAATACTTTAAAGTAGCATATTCTTTTGCCTTACTATAACTCAGACCAGTTAATCATATTGCCCATAGCCTACTATACCGGAGACCAGTACATTTTATTGCCATGAGTGTACTATACCTCAGCCCAAAGGTTCTCATTGACTGTAGCCTACTATACCTCAGCCCAAAGGTTCTCATTGACTGTAGCCTACTATACCTCAGCCCAAAGGTTCTCATTGACTGTAGCCTACTATACCTCAGCCCAAAGGTTCTCATTGACTGTAGCCTACTATACCTCAGCCCAAAGGTTCTCATTGACTGTAGCCTACTATACCTCAGCCCAAAGGTTCTCATTGACTGTAGCCTACTATACCTCAGCCCAAAGGTTCTCATTGACTGTAGCCTACTATACCTCAGCCCAAAGGTTCTCATTGACTGTAGCCTACTATACCTCAGCCCAAAGGTTCTCATTGACTGTAGCCTACTATACCTCAGACCTGCGCTGTCCAACTTCTGTGACACCGAGGGCTGGAATTTTTCTGGCCTGTGTGGTGAAGGGCCAATAATAGGAGGCAGTTTTGACCACCCAAGATAATGATTTTCATAATGGAATGACTGCTTGGAACCCTCCTTTATAATGGAACTGGCCCTTCTTCTGTGATGGAACAATGGTGTAGGACAACCTCGAGAGCTTCTATAATAATGTTGGTTAGCTTCGAACACGAAAATACATTGTACTTATAACTGTAGCTATAACTGTACTTATATCTTATGGTTCTCGAATATTAGAACACTTTGTAAAAACAAGATTATAAAACATGTCCAACAACTCAGCACAGGGAGAAAGAGGGTCAGGGGCACCCCCCTAAACCTTCAGTTAGGAGAGCCGATATCACCGATTTTTTAGAAGAGCAGACGCTCACTGAGCAAATCTTCAGGCAGAATTCTCTGGTCAAATCTCTCCTTTGGGCCCCGCAACCTAGGAAACTCAAGAAATGTTTTCTCACTCTTCTAACATAGGGCGACACAGTGAGGAACACCATGGACACCACCCATGTTTTTGGCACATAACGTGACAAGGATCAAGGGACAAAGTGTGGGACTAATGCTGTCAGCAAGAAGTGGTTGCAAGACCAAAATACTGGTAGAATATTAGAACACAAATGTATAGAAATCAGCTGATTATTACATGATGGTGACATATGCATATATTATGTAACTCTCTCTCACCGGGGGTATAAGCTCCTGTAACAATGTGACTGCCAAAAATAAAAGAAGCTTTACCTGTCAGAGAGATTCGTTCTCAGGTCAATGCTCTTCTGGAATGTAAAGCTATTAGCATTGTCTTAGGGAGACTTTTGCCAGTGCTGTCACATGGAAGAAGACAATATATGTATATTTATATCATACCTATAATAAACTGCTTTTAGATCATGAGATCACAATAGCTTTGGGTATTCTGCTTGTCCAAGAACTCATCCAGGCCCCTCTTATAGGCATTAAAGAGATACTGACACCAGAAATGAAACCTTTTTTCCATCTATCATAAAATTGTATTTGCGTGCTGGTTTTAATTTTGCTATAAAAGTACTTTGATGCTTTTACATTCCCTATCTGATCCCCCATGTTCCTCTATGAGGGGGCGGCCATATTTGTGCTGCACTAGGCTGTTAGCATTAGAAGCTGTAACTGACAGGTTGATAAGAGACAGTCAGATTGGCAAAACAGTCAGGTTTAGGAACTCCAAGTAACAATTACATACAAAAGCAGCCCTATTAGTGAGAAATTATCAACATGACCTATAGGGAACTTTTAATGTACATTAATATTTTGAAGAGTAGTTTTTTAGTGTCAGTATCACTGGGAAGGGCATTCCCCAATCTCACTGCTCACATATAGAAGGAGTACAGAGCTGTTTATTTTCCTGACATTCAGTCTGTTAAACACTCACATCCACAAGAGCACTCTATTGGCAGCACAACTGTCACCAAAGGTTCTGGGCACCGCTAGGGTATTTAGGGGTGTATAGACTTTGGGTCTTGCATTTTCCTAGCCAGGAACACAATTTCCAGCTTCTTCACACCAAAAGGACCTTAGAGGTCTCAATATTTCCCCCATCCATTTGGCACCAACTAAAGATCCTCATAGTCTAGGTTCCTTCCAAGGCTCCTTCCACCACAGCAAAATGAGGGTCTGCAGATCCTCCACTACCTCCCTTTATTTGTACCGCGCTCGGGTTTTCTTACTGAATCGTGTTGGCTTTTCAGTGGAGGAAACACAAAGAGGAGATAATTATTCTTAAGGTCACAAGTCTACGAGACACGTACATTGCCAATGATCCTCTCAGTCTGCTTCAAAAATATCTTCTTCTACCATAGAAAACTTGGTTATAAATGTTGGCATGAAAGCAGCTTATTGTTTGTCTTTTGACTGAGAGAATGGGAAAGCTTTGAAAAGAGGCAGTTAATTGTCTGAAGCCGTTACATAACAATGATTGGGTTGTACTCAAGTGTACAGTAGGGAATAGTACATTGTTATATAATATATAGGGTTCGGGTAACCCCTATTGTAATAAAGGATATTGTTGGGGAGATACATGGTCTTTTTTATATATAATATCCTCGTATAATACAACAGGAGGTACAAAATTCTGTGCGTGATTCTATTGCCATCTATTACATCTAGTTGGTTGATTATAATCACCTAGAGCCGCCAATGTTGGACTCTTTCCCATCAGGTACACCTTGAAGGTCCAGCCTTTGGTCAGGGTAACCATTGGTTACTGATATAGGAAACCATTGGTGCATCTCTCATTCAGCCACAGTCCAAAGAAAATTTGGACAGCAAATAGATTTTTTTTAAATCTCACCCTAATTAACTTTCAGGCTGGGGTTTTAGGTGTATCTAGAAGAGCAAATGGGCATTTTCCTTAGATCTCATCCTGCTGGGACCTCTGTCCCATCAATCCAAGACCACCCCCATGGGAGCCATCCTGACAATTGGGACCTTTGTGCAATCAGTCCAAGACCACCCCCATGGGAGCCATCCTGACTATTGGGACCTTTGTGCCATCAGTCCAAGACCATCCCCATGGGAGCCACCTTGACAACTGGGACCTTTGTGCCATCAGTCCAAGACCATCCCCATGGGAGCCATCTTGACAACTGGGACCTTTGTGCCATCAGTCCAAGACCACCCCCATGGGAGCCATGCTAACAACTGGGACCTCCATCCCATCAATCCAAGACTACCCCCATGGGAGCCATCCTAACAACTGGGACCTCCGTCCCATCAGTCCATGACTGCCCCCCATGGGAGCCATCCTGACAGTTTGGGAAGCACTGCAGAGGGTCTGGTTGTGAGTTGAAGGGTTGGGCTATAGGCTGGTTCATCAATACGTTTGTCACATGATCTTGAGATGAAATGTCAAATACTCTGCGAGGACCAGTAAGTTGCCTAGAGTCAGGTATCTCATACTCCTCATTATAATACAAGGCAGTTTAATGGCTGGCACAAAGCTATATACTCGCCCAATGGGAATCCCCCCCAAACAATGAACAAACTGAACAAAAGGAAACAATGAACCAGGAACAAGGAAGCCGGTGGTGCCAACTGCAGTCTCTGTCCCACGGTAACAAGTGAAGCAAACGGAGGGGAAGGGGTTGTTTAAACTAAAGCTTTGTGTTTCTTTCCTTTGCTGTATAATAAAAACGGCCATTGCAATTGGATTGTATACAATAATACAACACAAGGGCATTCTGCTCCAATCAGCTTATCATTAACTTCCCATTGCCCCCGTGACAAACAGTATGAACATTTCCCAACTACTCCTGCCAAACGCGTCATGAGAACCCATTATAATCCAGCTTTATACAGGGAACAGCACTTTATGGCTTCCCCTGGGGACATGTGACTTTTATCTGCTCCGACTGCTTTGTTACCGGGTAGGTTCCCTTTCTCGGCGCCTCATAAAGGGAAACTATTGTCTAAAAAAAAGGATATACAGGTATGTCTGATAACAATGTGTCATTTAATTCTATGAGATTGGAGCTGGAATAAAATGAATTATCTTTAAACTTGGAGGGTTGAACTTGATGGACTTTGGTCTTTTTTCAACCCAAAGTAACTATGGAAATGACTTTTCTCTCGAATACAGGAATAGTCCAACCATTAATGCCCCTGTAGTACCGTTAATCATTATATATATATATATATATATATATATATATATATATATAATTACACCAAAATCGAATTCTATACAATAAGCTGTGTGCTCACTGTAAGGGGGGCTACCTGTAAGCCCCCAAGTAGGGAAAATCAAGCAATAAATTGAGGAATGGGGCACACCAGGATATAGAAATATAGAAAAAGTCTTTATTATCTTAGATACAAAAACCCAATGTGTTTCAACCCCACAGAGAGGGGCCTTCGTCAAGGGAACATGCCTGCATCTATTTTTTTAATCTAAGATGTAATAAAGATTTTTTCTATGTTCTGTTGTGCCATGTTTCTCAGTTTATAGTTGACAGATCCCAGAGTAACTGTAGTGCCATACACTGCCCCCTCCTGGTCCTGCCCTGTATTGCAGTTTCCCTTAGTGCCCTGTGTATTAGATTTCCCAGCCTATATGTTGCCTACAGCAGTGGTCCCCAACCTTTTTTGCCATTTTTTGCACCAAGGACCGGTTTGAAGCAGGAAAATTTTTCCAAGGACCGGTGGGGAGGTCGTTCATCCGCGTCTTTATATTCGCGGCGCGTTGATCTGCTCCTTTAAACACGCAGCGCATTTATCTGTGCTGTTATATGAGCGGCGCATTTATTTGCGTCTTTATAAGCGTGCCGCTTCATGTACGCCGCATATTTACCTCGGCCGGGAAAAGAGGCGGCCCACTTGAAAGCAGCCTATGGCCCAGAGGTTGGGGACCCCTGACCTACAGTACAGTATCTGGGCCCAGCGGCCCTGTAAATTGTATTGCAGCAGAAGGTCCATATTGGATTGGATTGGATTGGATTCAGTTGGATTCTTCAATGAGCCCCTGGTGCGACTGGGAAGTGCCAAAGCAATAATACTTATATTGCCCATGATGCACTTTGGAACAATAGAAATGTTTCATCTCAAATAAAAACTCCTGTTCAACCTGTTGTTCAGATGACTTTTCCACAGCTTTTGCTGATCCAGAGATGAAAGTGCTTTGGGAAATTAATATAAAAGGCAATATTCTGACACTAAAGGGCAGATTTATCAAAATGCGAGTTTAGAGCTTATACATAAAAACTCACCCACATTTTATTCCTTCCTATGGGATTTTTAGAAGCGTATTTATCAATGGGTGGCAGTTAGAACTCACCATTTGATAAATACACTTATGAAAATCTCATAAGAATAGAAGGTATTAAGCTCTAAACTCACATCGATCTGCCCCTAACTGAATAAAATGTCTCTGTAAAGCAATTAATCAGAATGGAGCCCTTATGAACCAGTGCCACCTAGTGGACGTGGATGGACTATGATAATTACAATTATTTTCTAAGCAAGTGGAGTTATAGCAACACCTACTGTTATGACCAAGGCATTACAGCTATATTTTCCCATTTGGGGGGGCATTTGTGGCAGTTTTGGTTTTAGTCAGCAGATACTGTAGTTGTTATTGTTACACAGAGCGCTGTGCTTCTGAGCTGCCCGGTTATAGAGAGAGGAGCCGTAAACTAAACGTGTGTATTGAGTGTGAGAAGCAAACAGACCTCTTTACTGTGGCAGCAACGCTGAGGCTAAGCTTGTCTCTACATTAGCAATAATGGCTAGGGCTTAAATAGTCAATTCCAACAATAAAAAGGGGTGTGGCCATATTTATGGATTGGTTTCTATGGATTACTGAATTAGTGAAGGTTGCACCAACAAATCAGTGATGTTGCACCACATACAGTGCCTGCTAGCCTCATACGGTGCCTGCTAGCCTCATACGGTGCCTGTTAGCCTCATACGGTGCCTGCTAGCCTCATGCGGTAGCTGCTAGCCTCATGCGGTGCCTGTTAGCCTCATGCGGTGCCTGTTAGCCTCATGCGGTGCCTGCTAGCCTCATGCGGTGCCTGCTAGCCTCATACGGTAGCTGCTAGCCTCATACGGTGCCTGCTAGCCTCATACGGTGCCTGCTAGCCTCATACGGTGCCTGCTAGCCTCATACGGTGCCTGCTAGCCTCATGCGGTGCCTGCTAGCCTCATACGGTAGCTGCTAGCCTCGTACGGTAGCTGCTAGCCTCGTACGGTGCCTGCTAGCCTCGTACGGTGCCTGCTAGCCTCGTACGGTGCCTGCTAGCCTCGTACGGTGCCTGCTAGCCTCGTACGGTGCCTGCTAGCCTCGTACGGTGCCTGCTAGCCTCGTACGGTGCCTACTAGCCTCATACGGTGCCTACTAGCCTCATACGGTGCCTGCTAGCCTCATACACAGATAGAATAATGATGACTGGCCCCTCGCTAGACATGGAGAAGAGCATGTGCAGCCCCTCTGTATCGAAAGAGAAAAGAAAGACTAAATACAGCAGTAAAAGTAAACTATATATAGGTAATAGTGAAACTATTCAACCCTATAACCATGAATGGAGATGTTATCATTGCAACCAACAGGCATTTCCTCTGCTAAATGGCAGTACGCTGAGAAAGAATGTTCTGTGTACTCAGCCACAGTATGTGCTCTTGTACTTACCTTATACTGTCTATTTAGGGTACTGTAGTGCTTATTCAATAGGCATAATTTTTGAATACACTTAAACAACCAGTTTCTTCGTGACTAGTACTAGAGATCTGCAACTTGCAGCTTTACCTACTTGGACCGAATTGAACCCACAACTCCTTTATCTGCAGCCCAACCTGCTGGCTACCATAAAACTATAAGAGATGCCACCATAGCCTAGGCTAGGAGATTGTTCTGGATCGAGATTGGATCCTTGCTCGGTGGCTCGGGGGCAACATGTTGCTCCCCAACCCCTTGGATGTTGCTCTCAGTGCCCCCAAACCAGGGAGTTATTTTTGAATTCCTGACTTGGGGGCAAGTTTTTGTTGAATAAAAACAAGATTTCCTACCAAATAAAGCCCCTGTAAGCTGATAGGGTGCATAGAGGCTGCCTAATAGCCAATCACAGCCCTTTGGCTCCTCCATGAACTTTTATGGTGCTTGTGTTGCTCCCCAAGTCTTTTTACATTTGACTGTGGCTCAGAATAACCACAACCAGGGCCTTGGAGAGGGATGGGGAAACATCTTGGAATCAAAAGTATACTGCGGGGCTTCCAGAAGGTGAACTGAAATAGGTTTGGCTTAAGTTTTGTACTTTGTAATCAGGGGGGAAGACAATCTGTGCCAGGGGTTTGTTGGCAGGTACACAGCCCACATTCTTACCTACATGGACCTGCTACCTAGTCTGGCTTGGTGGCCACCATAAAAACAGAAGGTTTGTCATCATAGCCCAGCAAGGAAACCTGCTTTGAGAGCCGGCCCACCCTCCTATTCCCCATTCCTACCCACAAGCTGCCAAATTCCTGCCTTTTTACAAATAACCCACAGGTACTTACCCATTGCAGGACTTTGTAATGAAGCTCAGACCTGCTATCTGACATTTTATTGCCGAGTGTTGACTTACAAGTAGATTTCCTAGCATATCAACCTGCATCTAGTATAATAGAAAAATAAGGTTGCTCTTACTAAGTTCCATACGTACATAATTGACTTTTATTATTATGCAGGACAGTAAGTTGACCCAAGGCTACCCCAGTAGGGCAATGCCCAAGCATCAAGCACAGAAGACCGTTCCCTTCATTTATCAGACAGCACAAGGCATTCCGACATCTCAGGTTGTACAAGTCACGAAGCTTTTCTCACAGTTATATGTGAAAGTTACAGAATACTTAAGGCTATAAAAATAATCCTTTATAAATATATTTCTGGGTACATGAGAATATGGGTATAAATATAAAGGTCTGTCTTCACATGTAGGAGTATATAAATTACAATATGCTCTCGGGTGAGTTATCTACATACAATGTGAATGCCAAGTTCTATAGTAATTAAGCCCATAGCTGCTAATAACTAATGAGACCCACCATGTGTTGAGTAATTCACCATTTCAGACTTTTGGATGACTCTTTATGATGGGCCATTTGGATACAAGGAAGAAGACAGGACCAGTCTGATTTCTTTGGACCAGTGTTTGGTGGAAGGGTGAGTTCACATGAAAGGCCAATAAACATTGAGGGTGACTGATTATTTAGTGTTTTGAGTATCCCTGGAACATGGGCCACTATCAGGGGGATACAGGGCCTATTGCAGCCAGGAGTCCCATGGCAGTGGGGGCCCAGGAGATGTAAAAGTGTGATTCACAGGGCAAAGGGACATGGACTGCAAGATGGTAGGTGGGGTTTGAGTAGTTTATGGGTGTGGTTTTAGTGTAATGGATATGACTAGAGTAGACCAGTGATCCCCAACCAGAGGCTCAGGGGCAACATGTTACTCACCAACCCCTTGGATGTTGCTCCCAGTGGCCTCAAAGCAGGTCTACATTCCTGAATTTCTAACATGGAGGCAAGTTTTGGAGGCATAAGGACCATGTGTACTGCCAAATAGAGCCTCATGTAGTCTGCCAGTCCATACTGGGCTTCCATATAACCAATCACAGCCTTTATTTAAATGTTTTTTACAGGTATGGTAATGAATCAAGATGCTGACTAAAGGTGGCCATACACGGGCCGGTAAAATCTGCCAGTGGACAGAATTGGCAGCTTATCGGCCCATGTATGGGGCCCTCAGATGAGCGCGCCAACTGTCGATCGGTCAGGGAAAGGAGCAAGTTGGCTCACTGATGTGGTCCTAGCTGCAATGGCCTGAATTCCTATCAATTCCTATCATTTGCCCCGAGGGGAAGGTTATAGGGTTAGGTTTGCTCATTGGGCGAACAAACAAGTGGGTCTTTCAGTGTATGGCCAGCTTAAGACTCATCAAACATCTCTATTGCCTGAGGGTATAGGGCAGGGCTCCCCAACCTTTTATACCCATGAGCCACATTTAAATGGAAAAAGTGTTGGGAAGCAACACAAGCATGAAAAGGCTTCCTGGGGGTGGCAATAACGAGCTATAATTGCCTACTTAATAGCCCCTATGTGGACTGGCAGTATAATCTTTGGCATTATACTTGGTGTTTATGCAACCAAACCTTGCCCCCAAGCCAGGAATTCAAAAATAAGCCCCTGCTTTGAGGCCACTGGGAGCAACATCCAACAGGTTGGGGAGCAACATGTTGCTCACGAGCCACTGGTTGGGGATCACTGGTATAGTCTGGATCAGCACTATGGACTTGTTACAGCCATGTTTTATAAGTCTGTGACCTTCTTTTGGGACTAAATACAAAGAGTCTGAAGACTTGTGCTTTGGACTTTTTCCTATTGTCCTCCAGTTTGCCATTCAACTCCCTGCCTGGGCGCTCAGGCCACCCTAGCACCCAAATAGTAGTTGAAACACCAACCAAACTGGAGAGAGGCAGAACAAAATGAAGCAAAATAATATTAAATAAAAGACCATTTTCTTTTTGTCCCACAATTTTCTGAAAACTAATTCTGAGCTTTTTAATATTTTTAAATCAACACAAAACTAAAGGGGAGGTTGCTCCGAATGAGACCGTATCCATCCGCTCATGGTAAATGCAGCTACTAACGTGGGTCTAACGTAACTAGTTAGAGAATACTTGGTAGCCAACATCCTGACACTTAAAGGTGAAGTTGTACTTTCCGGTTCTTCTCTCATGCCAACAAATGAAAATGGCCGCCAGGCTTGCTACGAAGGCAAGGACAGCGACAATGATAAGAGTGATGTAGCCCGGCCCCAGCTGGGGCTTCTCTGGGGTCTCTTCCTTATGTGCTGGGGAAAGAAAGGAGGGGTTATTGTTAGACAGAGAGGGGTATTTTACACCTGTAGAAACAGCAAAATTAACCGTTAATTCCATATTATGTAATAAAATACGGTCAGGGGGGTATCTACAGCAGCTGGAGGATGGACTCCATGAGGATAGGGAGAACTAAAGCTTAAAGGTACAAGCACCTCTTTAACTAAAGAAATAGGCTAGAAATGTTGTACATTATGTTTGGGGTTCAATTCGAGCCCAAGGCCCCCACAGGCCTTTAGCAGGAAAGATCTGCCCCCCCCAAAAAATGCCCCAGTAGCCCCCCCATCTTCTTTTCTGCTGATTCTCAGGACATACTCTGTGCTGCTGTCACTTACTGAACTTATCGTTCACAATACACTATATATATATATAACTGTGTGCAGTCACTTCATTGTACTGCTATCAGTAATCCCCCCCAGGCATCTAGGCCTAAAGGTCCCCATACACCATAAGATCCGCTCGTTTGGCGATGTTGCCAAGCGAGTGGATCTTCTCCCGATATCCCCCACCTACGGGTGGGCGATATCGCGAGAATCCAGGGTAATTCAATCGTTTGGCCCTGGGGAGAACACTCCTACTTACTAATGGAAATCGTATTTAAAGGGTAAGTATGCTGAGATTTTGAGCGAACACTTGTTTCCTGCCCTGGATATTCAGGGAACTGGGGCTAAAGCCGTACTCACCTCGTGGGCTTTGGTGTATGGGCCCTAACCGAGTAAGGCCTGTGAATATATTAGGGGAGCTGCTTCTTGCTGAAACCGCACCGCAGGTCTGTAAATAAGAAGAAATGTAGGATTGTCAGTAATAAAAAGTCACATGATTTTAAAGATTCGGCCAGAGGCATGGATTCAGCCGAATCCTGGATTTGGTGCATCCCTATAATAAATACCCTGGAACATAAACAAGCAATAAATGTTCCCAGGCATGTCAATAAATCTTCCCTTGAGTGAGTGGAAGTTTAGGGCAGATGCTGAGATACAGGCACATACCGGCTTACAGCTGGAGCCCTCGCTTTCCTTGCACACGTGGAGCCGGCAGTGAATGTACACCACTGAATGATCCCCGACAAATGAAAAGAGCTTTGTCTCAAACGTGGCGTTGTTAGAGATGCCGTTGGTATGGATGACGGTGTAGGTTTCTTTCACAGCACAGCTGAAAGGACATTAAGAATAACATTATATTTAGCAATATAAAGCTACAGCTGCCTCAGCCGCTAGAAATTATTTATTATGTTTTTTATTATGTTTATTTCCTATAAAAAAAAAGAATTGAAAAGACACTGGGTTCCTTGGTGATTATATGGCCAAAAATATCTGGACCCCTGCCTGTCCAACATCTCATTCTCAACCCAAGGGGTTAATATGAAGTTGCCCCTCCCTTTGCTGATATAACTGTCCCTGCCCTTCTGGGAAGGTTCCCACTAGATGGTGGAACAGGGTTGCTGGGAGTTGCTCCCATTCAGCCACAAGAGCATTAGTGAGGTTGGGCACTGATGTTGGGGATCAGGCTCACAGTTGGGGTTCCATCCCACAGGGGTTCAGTTGAGTTACCCCAACTTTTGCTGCTATAACTGCCCCTACCCTTCTGGGAAGGTTCCCACTAGATGGTGGAACAGTGTTGCTGGGAGTTGGTTCCATTCAGCCACAAGAGCATTAGTGAGGTTGGGCAGTGATGTTGGGTATCAGGCTCACAGTTAGGGGTCCATCCCACAGGGGTTCAGTTGAGTTACCCCAACTTTTGCTGCTATAACTGCCCCTGCCCTTCTGGGAAGGTTCCCACTAGATGGTGGAACAGGGTTGCTGGGAGTTGGTTCCATTTAGCCCCAAGAGCATTAGTGATGTTGGGCACTGATATTGGGGATCAGGCTCACAGTCGGGGGTCCAATTCATCCCACAGGGGTTCAGTTGGGCTGCCCCTCCCCTTGCTGCTATAACTGCCCCTGCCCTTCTGGGAAGGTTCCCACTAGATGTTGGAACAGTGTTGCTGGGAGTTGCTCCCATTCAGCCACAAGAGCATTAGTGAGGTTGGGCACTGATGTTGGGGATCAGGCTCACAGTCGGGGTTCCATCCCACAGGGGTTCAGTTGAGTTACCCCAACTTTTGCTGCTATAACTGCCCCTGCCCTTCTGGGAAGGTTCCCACAAGATGGTGGAACAGAATTGCTGGGAGTTGGTTCCATTCAGCCACAAGAGCATTAGTGAGGTTGGGCACTGATATTGGGGATCAGGCCTGGCTTAGAGTTGGGGTTCCAATTCATCCCACAGGGATTTAGTTGGGTTGAGGTCTAGTGATGAACAAATCTGTCCCATTTTGCTTTGCCCAAAAAATTGCGAAACGGCAAAAAAAAATTGCAAAATGCATTTAAGCGTCATTTTTTTTTTACTAGGGATGCACCGAATCCGGGACTTGGTCCGGTATTCGGCAGGGTTCGGATTCAGCCAAATCCACGGTCCTGGGCGAACCGAATCCTAACTAGCATAGATTAGCATATGCTAATTGGGATTCGGTATTCGTCGGGATGAATCCGAACAAAAAAAAAACTGGGTTCGGTGCATCTTTTTTTTTTACCCACAACAAATTTCTACATGGGCAAAATTTTTTAAGCACAACTTTTTTCTTACTCCAAATGCATTAAACTCAAAGGATATTTTTTTTTTGCCGATACTTTTTTGTCTCGGTGACACTTTTTTCTTGGTGACTTTTTTGTCTCTGCAAATTTTTTTCACAGTGAATTTTTGCCACAGTTTTGCAAAAAAATTCGCCAATGGTGAAATGCGTAATTTCGCTGCGAATCCTAATTCGCTTATCACTATTGAGGTCAGATATCTCTGCAAGCCAATCGATTTCTTCCACGTCCAGCTCAGCAAAGCAATTCTCTATGGAGCCTACACTTAATATCCTGGCGGAACAGGAAGGAACCATCTCCAAACTGTTGCCACAAAGTAGGACAGAATTGTTACTAATTGTTATTACAGGTATAGGACCCATTATCCAGAATGCTCGGGACCAAGGGCATTCCGGATAAGGGGTTTTCCCGTAATTTGGATCTCCATACCATAAGCCTACTTAAAAATCAATAAACCATTAATTAAACCCAATAGGATTATTTTCCATCCAATAAGGATTATTTATATCTTAGTTGGGATCAAGTACAGGTACTGTTTTATTATTACAGAGAAAAGGGAATCATTTAACCATTAAATAAACCCAATAGGGCTGTTCTGCCCCCAATAAGGGGTAATTATATCTTAGTTGGGATCAAGTACAGGTACTGTTTTATTATTACAGAGAAAAGGGAATCATTTAACCATTAAATAAACCCAATAGGGCTGTTCTGCCCCCAATAAGGGGTAATTATATCTTAGTTGGGATCAAGTACAGGTACTGTTTTATTATTACAGAGAAAAGGGAATCATTTAACCATGAAATTAACCTAATAGGGCTGTTCTGCCCCAATAAGGGGTAATTATATCTTAGTTGGGATCAAGTACAGGTACTGTTTTATTATTACAGAGAAAAAGGAAATCAGTTTTAAAATTCTAAATTATTTGATTAAAATGGAGTCTATGGGAGACAGGCTTTCCGTAATTCGGAGCTTTCTGGATAATGGGTTTCCGGATAAGGGATCCCATACCTGTATATGATGTAGTAGCCCCAGTCGGCAATGATGGATGTGCTTAAATAGCCATTTCAAATAATTAAGGGATGCCTACATACTTTTAGCCAAGTAGTGTAAAGCTGGCCACAAACCTTGAGATCCTCTCCTTTGGTGAGGTCACCAAACAAATGATTTTCTGTCTGCTGATTGGGTTACTCATGAGCCGAGCCGGGCCGGGCCATTGATCAGATCATACTCAGAATATGCAGATACATCAGAAAAAACCATAATTGTGCTGATGTGGTACTCATTCTAAACGATTTTCAACCCTTCCCAAGAGATTTCTTGCAGGCCCCTCCCTGTACAAGGGCCAATAAGCCACTGACTTGGTCTAGAGGGGCGCAAGTGTCAGCTTACATTGGCCCATGTAAGGCATGAAAATGTAAAAACTTAAGAGATTCCCTCTATTTTCATGCCTTACATGGGCCAATGTAAGCTGACACTTGCGCCCCTCTAGAGACACCAATATGCGGCCCTTGATGGCTGTACCTTTGCTTAATAAAAGGAAAAGATATTGGATCGTCAGAGCTCAAGCTGGGGGTGGCCCAACAATCACTGATGACAACCTTCAGCTGGCTGTCGTCTGCCTTGATCCTAATCTGAACCTTGATGTTATCGGTTGCATTGAACGTGAGGTTTTCTGACATCGGTTGGTCGCTGCTGAAGAGCTGAAATTCCGGCATAAACGTTCCGTCCCCTTCCAGTTTTTCAATGATGGTAAGAAACCTAAAAATAAAAGAGGGACAATGGATTCTTAACTGGACTGAAACGGGACCAGTGCTTAAAACTGTCTCCAGTACATGCAATGTACACAGTATGGGGGCCACTGGTTTTAAGTGGTTTTGAGAAGAAAATTTCTTCAAAAATAAACAAAAGCAATGGTTTTCCTCCCCAACCAGACATCCTTCCCTCTCTCTTTCTCTTATGAGTTCCTCTCTTTCCCCCAAGCAGATGGGCTCCACGTATGAGCACTAAGGGGCAAGCTCTTGCCTTGCACTTCATCCTGGGGGCAGGGGTGGCCAAGCCAATCAGGCACCCTAGGCAACCCAGTTGGCCATCTTGCCACCTCCTACCCCCCTTCTCCCATGTACTTATGAACAAACCCATACAGTACATGTGCAATGATGTTGAGGGGGGAGCGCTGAGCCAAGTGTGGAGTAGGGGTAGGCAGAATAGGGACCTACCTAGCGATCCCCCACTCATTGCATCCTATGCAGGTACCTCTTCTGCCTACCCCTAGTTCTGGCCCTGTCCTGGGGGCATAGTTAATACCCTCCTACAGTATTCTCAGGTGCTATGTTGCCATTATCTTTACCTAAATCATGGGGTCTTTATCCCAGACTTTACTGAGGGTTAAGTAACCTTAAGGTCCCCCATACACGGGCCGATACTAGCTGCTGATATGGGTCCCTTAGACCAATTCGGCAGCTAATCGGCCCGTGTATGGGCACTACCGCCGGGCCTGTCCGACCGATATCTGGCCTGAAATCGGCCAGATATTGATCAGGCAGGTTAAAAAATCTCGGATCGGCTCGTTGATGTGGTCCCCGAACCGACTTTGCCTATACCCTTCGTTATAATTTGATCGTTTTGCCCCAGGGCCAAACGAAAGAATTAGCCAGGATTCTCCCGATATCGCCCGCCCGTAGGTGGGGGATATCGGGAGAAGATCCATTTGCTTGGCGACATTGCCAAGCGAGCGGATCTGAAGGTGTATGGGCACCTTTAGGGGTCAAACTGTTTACTGAAAGCTCCTGCCTCTCCAGAAACCGTTACCCCCAGGACCAGGTGGAGCCCAAAAAGACAGAACCATGTGCTTTTACCCCTTATAGACTAGGGAACAGGGGTTACAATCACTACCCCTGGGCCTATGGGAACAGGCTCCTCCCCCAGGGTATAGCTTATACCACTCACAGTAGGGATGGTTATCTTTGTGCACGCCCTGTGTGTTAATTTGGTAAAAACCTTTCTGACCATCAAGAAAATTTTAATAGACCCAAAAAAAAGTTCAGTTCTTCATGAATCTGCCCCATTACTGTGTTACAATTTTTACCCTCCGGAAGGCGTGTATCCAGTCGATGCCAGAATATCATTGGAGAAGACACATCTAATGGTGCCCAGCTGGCGAGGAGTAGGATTGGGATACGTCAGTAGGTTATGGTACAAGGAAGTATTCACCATTATGTTCGTTTTATTCTGCAAAAAGAAATATACAGAGATTATTATTGTTCCTCTCAGATGCCCCACATGGGGGCTAATTGATACCCCTGCCGTTGGGTTCTTGGATGAGTGTTGGGCCTTCTGCCCAAACTTACACTGTGTTCTTCTGTGCCGCACTCATTCCATCCGGCCTGCAGCAAAACATGGGTGTCATTAGTCTGGGTAACATTGCATTCCGGATTCCCGAGGTAAAGGGAGCTTTCATCAATGAATTTCTGCCTCAGGTACGACCTCTGGATAATGATACCGATCCTTCCCGTGTCGCAGATCAGCGTGCTTGCCGACTTTAACTGCATGGCGGTAACCTGCACGGCCGGTGGTTGGGACATCTCCATAGTGGTGGATGTGGTGGGCATCAAAGGACTAACGGTGGTTCCTGTGGGAAAGGAATGAAAAAAGGCATATTCAGAAACCGAGAGCAGAAAATAAAATACAGGGGAGGGACAGCTGCTGAATTGTGCTTTTTACAGTGGAATACTTATACTTGACCAGGTACCTTTCTGTACAGCGTATGGGCAAAATTAAGGGTGAAGACAAGCGGAGCTACTTAGTAGCAGCTACTTGTCATGGCTACTAAACACCATAGACAATACTGAGAATTGCCCCTGCTAAACACACGTAGAGACAGTATCAGTTAATGATCAGCATTGTCTGTTTTAGTAGCTGTGAGTAGTAGCTCCTTGTGTCCTCACCCTAAGCTCTGGCTCCTGATGCTGCTGTTCTTGGTCTTTGCCATAACCAGAAGCTTGTGGGTGATCACCCCCCTGTGACATTAAAACACCCCCCTAAACCAGACCTGTTTCTTCTTTCTTGTACAGGAACTGTTGGATGTACAGGAACAGGGCAAACTCCCACCCTTAACTACCACTTCTCCCCAGCGGGGTGACTATTGAGGGGTCTAATGAAACCCCCTCACCTGCTCATCCCTATTAAGTGCCAATTCTGCCTCTCCCTCAGCTGGCAGCTGGAATTATAGATAGCCAAACTAGGGGGTATGCAGGCGGGAAATATATGTGCCTAGTGCCCCCACCATTGTGCCCTAGTCACGTGCCTCTTCTGCCTATCCCTTATGGCCATTCTATGGCTGTAGGAAAAAGAGGTAAGTACCTGTAAAGAAAGATATTTGGGTTTATTTACTATTGCCCCAGCCAAAAATGCTAGAGCACTAAGCAGCACATAATTTTACCCCCTAAGAGCCCATGCCAGGGGCGGGCTGAGCCATAGGTAGGGAGTAAGAGAGGGGCTTTAATTTGCTTGTTATCAAAGGATAAATGAAAAAAACTCTAATTTTGCAGGCAATTGTGAATAATACATGGTGCTGGTTTTACTTTTGGCTAAACATTAATCCTATCTGTAAAAATGGCCCCTTTATTGGAGCTCCCTATAGATCCTTTCATGTCCCAGGGGTGGGCGTGTCCTAACGGTTCCTGCCAGAAGCACATTGGGAGGGGGATAGCCAATGCAATCACACAAGCAAAGACAGGCTTCAGTTCCCTATCAGGTCAGTCTAGCTGCTGATTGGTTCCTAGCCTACAGTGCAGTGTGCTGAGTGCCACTGGCGCAGCCTGGGAAAGTAGGAAGCAGGAAGTGGAACAGATGGGCGGGGCTAGTGAGGGTTTTGGAGAAATTTGGGAAATTTTCAATAAATAAGCCTGAAACACTACTTTTTAGAGTACATTCCTTCTATATTTAGATGAGAACAATTCATTGGCACAATACTGTTTTTCACATAATATGTCTCTGTAATAATTGGTGTAAGCTTGTAGGGCAGTTTGGCAGTTGTTTCTGGGTTCTGGATCCCAAGTTTTTAGGCATGCACATAAGGGCATTTACACTTGCTCTTTGAAACAGCACGTAACTACCACCCACCTGTAGGCACAGTAGAAGAAGCCACAGGAAGACCCATGGTGGTTCTATTTGGAGTTATCCCATAAGTAACATTGGAAGATGTAGGAATGTCTGTGGGCGGCTGGCTGGAGCCATGTGGGGTATCAGTGTGGGTGGTATCACCGGTGGTGGTTGTTGTGTTCCAGACAGACACGTTGCTCTCATTCTGGGTAGGAACTGGAGCAGGTAAAGCAGCAGCCATGTTAGTTACATTTTCACCTTTGGGTTGTTCCATTATTAACGCTGTACTGTTCCCAATATGGTAGCTCTCTACAGAATGGCTAGTGTTTGTGTCTCCAGGAGGAATAAAAGTGGCGCTGGTATTTGCCTCCATATTTTCAGTAGTGGCATATAATGATGTCCCGGGGGTTACTGAGGTTTGGAACGATGTATCTGCTGCATTTGTAGGGGATGGTTCGTTCATTCTTCCTGAATGTGTAACATTGAGTAATTGTGGGCCAACCAAACCTGTAGGGGATATAAGGATACGTTCTTAGCTTAGTGTCAAATCTTTATTAGCATAAGATCAATAAAATCCTGTGATGCTGAAGAGGGGCCATTCCCTGTAAACTGGAGTAATCTTGGCAACTTGGCACTTGGGGTGGTTTACTAAGATTGGAGATAAATATCTCCGGTGATGTTGCCCATAGCAACCAATCAGTAATAAGATTTGAACAGTCATCTACAAGTTAGAAAGCAAAGACCTAATTGGTTGCTACAGGCAACATCACCAGTGATGTTTATCTCCATTCTTAGCAACTTACCCCCAATGTTGGTAAGTGGGCTTGGAAAGAAATTATGATGATGGTGGAGTAATAATGAAGAAGAGTTATGTATATAGTGGGCAGGTGTTCGAGAGGTTATATGGGAATGTTCCGCAAATGGACTTGGATAGAAGTTGTGTTGAATGAAGGAAGGGTGGGAATCAAGAGCAGCAGCAGATAGAGGGTTTGGATAGGAGTATAGTGACGGTGGATGGGTAGGAATCTAAAGAAGGTAAGCATGTAGGGGGGTGCTCTGGTAATTGCTAATTCCCCAGCATAGGTTTTAGTTATTGTAGAAAGTATTTTTGCAGTTTAGCCACTAGGTGGCAGGGTTTTGCAAGTTTGGGAAATGTAGGTGTAATAGAGCCTCCAGCCACTAGGAAACATAGGGCAGAAAGTATATAAGCAGGGTACCACACCCAGTTTGGGGCTTTTAGATGGTAGATCAGCAGGGTAGACAGAGAGGGTGTCACAGTGAGAAGCACTAGGTGTTTCAGGCAGACAGGCTTTTTAGCATGGGTAGCCCACACCCCAACAAGGAAGGAGATGGCTTAGGAGCCTTGGCTATGCCACAGTAAGGGATGAAGTGTCAGTGTTAGGATTAGCAGAAAAGGCCTTTTGCAAGGGATGTCGCCAGAAAATTCCTGTTCAGAGAAGGGCAGAGGGGCATTAGAGGAATGCCGGACTGTCAAGTGGACAGGTGGGGAGTGAGCTCCCAGCAGGGGTGACGTTGAGGAAGGCTAGTCGGAGTGAAAAGGATGTGAGTGATTGCATTATGGGGTAAGCCTGTCTGTGTTGCCCAGTAGAACTGAATGCTGATCAGAACAGTACTGTTGGATATATGTGACTGGCTGTAAACTGAATAAATATTTGTTAATAGCATTTATATGTGTGGCCATTCGTCTATTTGTGCTGGAGTAGGGTTATGCTCATTGTCAGTAGGTGGGCTTGAATACAATTGGTGTGGAACCAAAATGATGTATGAGAATAGCATGGCATGAAATGGAGGCTTGGGGTGGTGAGTGTGGGCCTGGATAGGAGACATTGGGGTTGGTACACAATTAAGACAGAATGGAGCTCCATAGGCATCACCTTATGCACAGTCACTAACTTCATCATGCAGATAGGCCACTATACACCCCAAACAAAATTAACTTTCACACAAATGATTGCTAAATCCAGTTCAATCCAATTTCATTACAATAACAGTGTCCATATTCTAATTTCTTTTATTGCCCATCAAGGTAAACTGAAATTGCCCACTAACCTTTATACTTAATACAAATTTCAACAAAAGGTACGGTAAGACTGCCCAACCCCTGTGCCCCCTAGCAGCCAATAATATGCTTGCTTTTGTAACTACACTTAAGCAGTAGAAATGACAGACTGGTTTCTATTGCTTGGGGGGAAATATTGCTGTCATTTGTGCATAACCCTCTCTGGATAGTGCAATGGAAAGGCTAGGGCAAACTTACCCATCATCCCTACACAGTTCCTTCCAGGCCGGCTTAGATATATATCAGTAAACCCTTCCAGACACTGACAGGTATAGGACAGGTATAGGTTTATGCACTGAGCGCTTGTATGGCAGTCGTTATCCAGAGGTGATGAACATTCATTGAAATCTGCATTGAAATATTAAGAGTGGGGTTAACAGGATCAAAGAAGGAGAAGGAGGAGTCAAAAACTCCAAAAATTCTCATTTTTTTTTTATTTTTCAAATTCGAAGAATCTTGTTTTCCCGAATGTCTAATATTTACTAAGAAAAGTCGCAAGGAAATGTCGTTTTGAGAAAAGTTGCAAAAAACTTTTTTGAATTGTTGCCGCGAAAAAATCCCGATTTTATGGAATTACTGCTGCGACAATTCGAAAAAGTCGGGTTTGGGGACAAAACTCAAAAAAAAAAGAAAAAACTTCAAAGAAAAGGGGAGGGACCTTTGCCATTGGCTTCTACATGAACTCGGTAAGTTTCACCTGGCGAATTTACACATTTGGATTTTTAGACGTTTTTTCTACGACTTTTTGCTCTAAAAATCTGAATCTAGTTTAAAAAATAAAATTGATGGTTAGTAAAACGATCCCTATATGTTTATTTTATGTTTTTTTTTTTAAAACAGAGCTTTTTTCCTTACCTTCTATAATAACAGACTTCTCGTCGATTACAAACGAACTGCTCCTAAATGAGACTGGCAGTCGGGAGAGATTAAGTGGAACCAGGGAGTCAATGACAGTTACAGTGAAACAAACAATGATGCTTCCAGCTCTTAGGGATTCAACCTCCACCATCAGCTCTGCCGGAGCAAAGTCCTTAGATAGAGCCTGTTTGGTCTGTGAGTTAAAAAAACAGTAAAGAATTAAGTGCTATTAAGTACTATGTCTTGGAATAATGACATTTAACATTTTCTATTACATTACATGAATTATAGGGGTTGTTCACCTGCAAATTAACTTTTAGTATGATGTAGAGATTGCTATTCTAAGACTATTTGCAATTGGTCTTCATTTTTCTATTATTTGCAGTTTTTGAATTATTTAGCTTTTTGTTCGGCTGCTCTTCAGTTTGGAATTTTAGCATCTATCTGGTTGCTAGGGTCCAGTTTAACCTAGCAACCAGGCAGTGGTTTGAAAGAGAGACAGCAATATAAATAGAGGAGGGCCTAAATAGAAAGATAGATAATAAAGAATAGTAGCAAAGACAATGAAACGGTAGCACCCCCAAATTTCAAATGCCCCCCCCCCCCCATTGGGAAGCTGTAAAGAGACAAAAAAAGGAGGCAAATAATTTAAAACCTATGAATAATAAAAAATGAAGACCAATTGAAAACTTGCTAATGTGCCTGCGCCTAATGTGCCTGATATTCAAAGCCACGCCCTCGGTTCTGCAAGGCAGCAATGCTAACCAATGAGCCACCATGAATTAAGATGAATACTGTTCCATGCTATTCGCTTTCCATTCACCAACTGAGATAGATAAATATGAATCACTTCTACAACATTAATATAAAAAGCAAGAAAATCAGGGGTTTCAATAAAGATCAAAACATTTTGCAGACACCTCAATGCCAGTAAGGAGCTGAAAGCTTTACTGAAATGGCTCCTTATTGTTCATGGAGCAACAAAATCTAGCTGTCCTATCATTGGCCCAACAGGCTCCCAACAGAAAAATATTACGGCAGCAGTGACCTGTACCCTCCACCCCAATCCCCCGCCCCCAGCCCATAAACTTGCGGTTCTCTTGGAACTCAAAGATGCACTGGTGGAATGAGGACCAGGTCCTTCTGGTGGTTGCAGGGTGTTCTGCATGGTAGTCACATCACCAGGGCTCATTTATGAACACAGGGCAAATTCGCATCTGGGCAATAACCCATGGCAACCAATCAAGTGTTTGCTTTAATTGTTCAACCTGCAGCTGGCTGAAAAAAGCCAATCCCTGATTGGTTGCTATGGGTTACTGCCCATGTGCAAATCTGCCCAGTGCCTATAAATAAGCCCCACGGTGTTCTAGTGCTGAGAAACCTGCTCACACACCAATGACCCTCAAGACTTGTGGCTTCATAATATAAAATAATATTACCTCTTGGACAAATTTGGTTACAAAGTCCAAATATTCTCCAGAGCTGGAGTTGCTCAGAGCCTCAGTCAGGTTATGGTTCGTTATTTTAAGTGTAACATTTAAAATCTGCGCGTCTGTAAGAGAAGAGAAACACATTATTCCATTTATTACATGTTGCTCAATGGCACGGGCACGCAGGATCATTTTGGCTTTGGTTGGCGCAATAGGAGGAGCTAAGGATGGCGCTGAGGAGACAGAGCAGAACTCCAAACATCATTACACAATTTGTTTTCAAGCACCTGCCTGTTGTGACTGGCTGATTGGTTGCTAGAATTGGACCTGAGGCAAATCAAGTAGCGAGAAAGGCCATGGGCAAAGGGTAAATAAATGGCACATTAGCCATAAATGTCCCTTATGGTGTCTTGTAGGACACTTACTATAATACCAATCTGGAATCCCTAATTAAAACCAGTACAATACAAACTAACACTAATTTCATGTAAATTTTACCATGTTTTATTCTTCCTTCCTTCCAATGAACATGCCCCATGCAGTCCATGAAGCTGACGTTGACCATACACAGGTCCCCTGCCATTAACCCACGTATTTCCGTGTACGTCTGTCTGATTTCCCGCCGGCTGGTAAATCCATTCTGTGCATACACATGTACATGGTAAGTCTGGTTCTCCGGGCAGTCTGTGCTCCAGTCCATGTCAAATCCACCGCTACTGACATTGGAGATTCTGAGATACTTAAATACTGAGCAATCTGAAATGAGATGAAACCCATCAGGACTCTTGCACTTACAGCCTGCGTCTAAGAGTCAAACCATGCACCCCCACTGCCTGGCCAGGCGTACTTTTTAAAAAAGAGAGTCCTTTATCAAAAGAAACACAGGATTTCTTGTCTCCTTTTTTGTACACATGTTCTTCAGTGTCAGACTTTCTTCTCTCAGAAAAGTTCTTCAGGGCATAGGCACGAGTCTGCTCAGTTTGCTCCTCTTTCCCTCTCCCCCTCCCATCTCCTGCTCCCCTTACCATCAGAATTCGCTCCCCCTCTGAGCTCTGTGTAATCTGAGCTACCAGCAGCTCGAGTTGCAGCACAGAAGTTACTGAGACCAAGCTAAATTGGCAGCTGCAATCTTAAACAAACAGAGGGAGCTTCTAGGGCTGTTACGCAGGTATGGTGACGATTTCTGCAGGATAAATGTAGCGTTCTAGATTGCACTAATGTGGCTAATCTACTGGCAGTAAAATGCCAAAATGATTTCCTTTTTCGGGAAAACTTTAAAATCTAAGCTTACTGCTGTACAATGGTAGCAGAATACTGTTCTTTTGGGCAGGAAAAGTTTTAAAAGTTGAAAATCATTTATGTGATTTACACAACTGTTTATGAAAGCATACGGTATTCTTCTTGTATCTTACCCTAAATGGCCTTCACTTGGGCCCCCAGCTACCATTGAGGGGCCAATTTTGGAACCACTGGTGTTACTGATAACTGACCACATTCCCATTTGAAAATGGTTGGCATTTTGTCCCACCACCTGATCCTTCCACACTATGGCATCATCCGGCCTAGCCACATACCATTTCATCAGGCACCCCCCATAAACAAATTAGCCCACCACCACCATTACCACCATGAGTCAGGAGCATAAAATGATTTATACATTTAGATATAACTATCCCAACACCTACTTTGACCTTTGCTTCAAGCAAGCATCGAGCTTCGTATTAAGATATACTTACTGCAGAAAGGCCTAGTTCCGTTGCTGCTGACTGGAGGTGGAGGGAGTCTAGAAGAAAGGTTTTTAGGTCCTGGTTCAGGAGAAGCCAGCGGAGGGGTTTCTGGTACACACAAATAAAACAAATTAGAAAGTAAAATAACTAAACTGGCACTATACCAATAACCTCAGTGCGTTCTCGGTCAATAGGCCCTGTGTCCCTGGTTAATAAAGCAAAGAATCCTGTCCTCAGCTCATCTGCTTCTATACTTGCTTGTTGTCATATTAAGTTGAATTCTCTAATGCACAGCTATGAATACCCGTTAGATCCACCACCTGACACAAAGCCACAAAGCTTGCTCCTCATCAGAGAACTTTAATTCCACAGTAGGTCATTCTCCCACTACTTCTCCACACTTCATGAGGTGGCCTTCAGAATAGGGGGCTACCAAAGTTCTCTTCTTTTTAAGTCATGCAAATCTGATCCTTTCACAGAATTCTGTAGTCCTATAGAAACAGATGTGCAGACATGTGATCCTGTTACCTGTTGTCCAATGAGACATGTGCAAAGGAGGCCTGATCTGTTCATTGGTATTGGGTCTGCTGCATTGGTATGAGCCATTCTCCTTGGTGCAGAGCTCACCGGGCAAACAAGGGTGCAGCTCCATATGCAAACATTCGTTGATATCTGTTAAAACAGGATGGTTTAGAACAGAGAAATGCACCACCCACTCTCTTCAACCTTATTTGTAACAATGGTATGAGTTTAATCCACTCTAATGTTTACCAAAACCCCATAGGGTTTCAACTAGCAGCTAAAACACAGTGAAAACTAAAACCATCTGGCAGTGCAGGCAAGCTATAAACAACCTCCCCCTGGTAAATAATAAATACTGGGGTGTGAATAAGAGGAGGAACCTCAAATCAGGTGGCACAGTTGAAATGAGCTCAGAAGTTGGCCTAATGGGATATATATATGGTTTTACTGCAAGGCACTGAGATATATGAGATTTCAGTTATCAGGTCTTGTAAACTCCCTGAATTTCGGCCTATGGTATACTTATTGGTTTTGGGTCATTTTGGGCCCAGTCACAAATGGCTAATATTGACTCCATTCACCAGCCCTTAGGTATAGCTGCAACCAACCCTGGTGGGTCATTCAAACCCCAAACTGAACCCAGGATCTGGTGCATCTCTAGGGACAATATCCTAACCAGTTATGGGTACTGTGTAAGGATGAAAACACATTTGCACTGGTTGAAATGACTGTTCTCCGTCAAGGTAGCCCATGTATTGGCTCAAAACAATGCAGGTTCTGACCAGTTGTTCAAATAGTTATTCAACTCTGGAGCTTCCTGGTGGATCTTCTCCATCACTACTCTGCCATTGCAACAGAACACATAAGGGGTTATGTAATAAAAGACATTACGTTTGCCCAGGAGCAGTAACCCATAGCAATCAATCAGCGGGAAGCATTTTCTGGTCAACTTTTTAAAGTCAAACATCCTATTGGTTACTGTTCCTGGGCAAAATTACATATGGGGGATAGTGAATCTGTAACTTCATGGCCATTGTACCATCGTTAGTCTACATAGGTCCCAATGGAATCTAGTGCACAACTGAACCTTTCTCCTGGGTCTGACCATATTGATAGGAGGGCTGGGCACATGATTCACTCTTGGGCCCCCAAAGGATGTTCTAATGCCACTTTGTATCTAATCCCTTTATGTTGTAGCATTGACTGGTCAACTGTCTGAAAGCAAATACCTGATTGCTTGCCAGACTTGGTGCCAATATGGTGCCCTCTTCCTAGAATGTCCCCTAAAGTCTTTATTTGTAATATATGGTAAGTAGGCACCTTCTAGGTGTATGCTGATTATTTCTGGGATGCGGGTCACAATGCCGTTAAGCTTAGCAGAGATATTAGGCAGGGAGTCCAATTCATTCACCCCAATCAGGATCTGAGACTTCACTGCAAAGATTCCTTCAGGCTTTGTGGAGATGTGATGGACGGTGGTGTTTAGAGGACACAACGCTCCGGTAATCTGAAAATAAATCAATTATCAATGATAAATTAATGAGAATAAATGATTATTGGTAAAATAAGCGATTTATATTATAAATGGACAGTCTATGGTAATCTTATTTCTCATTGGTCCAATGGATCCAAGCAAGCCTTGAGAGGATCAATTGCTTGTTCTTAGAATAAACAAATTAAAAAGAGGATAATGTAATAAAAGGTTCATAATATGCAGGTTAGCTTTTAAGCATATGATTGGTCGTTATGGGTTCATTTTTATGACATTAGTTTAAAGCCTTATACAGCAGTTGTGGCCCCTGGCAGCACAATGATAAACAAAAGAGAGGCTTTGAAATAGTCAGTGTCATTAAATTAAACAAGGAAGAGCGGCTCCTCCCATAACTGAATTCCTGGCTCTTTATTCCTCCGTGTAAACAGTCCTAGCCTTCTCCCAGGAAAACAGGTTTAACAGGAACTGTAGAACAGAAGAAAACCCAAGAGATAAAGGATACGGTGACATCTACTGGATACAGTGACATCTACTAGACACAGTGACATTTACTGGATATGGTGATATCTACTGGGTACGGTGATATCTACTGGATACGGTGATATCTACTGGGTACGGTGACATCCACTGGGTACGGTGATATCTACTGTATACGGTGATATCTACTGGGTACGGTGATATCTACTGGGTACGGTGATATCTACTGGGTACAGTGACATCTACTGTATACGGTGATATCTACTGGATACGATTACATCTACTGTATATGGTGATATCTACTGTATACGGTGACATCTACTGGATGCAGTGACATCTACTAGACACAGTGACATTTACTGGATATGGTGATATCTACTGGGTACGGTGATATCTACTGGATACGGTGATATCTACTGGGTACGGTGACATCCACTGGGTACGGTGATATCTACTGTATACGGTAATATCTACTGGGTACGGTGATATCTACTGGGTACGGTGATATCTACTGGGTACAGTGACATCTACTGTATACGGTGATATCTACTGGATACGATGACATCTACTGTATATGGTGATATCTACTGTATACGGTGACATCTACTGGATATGGTGATATCTACTGGGTACGGTGATATCTACTGGGTACAGTGACATCTACTGTATACGGTGATATCTACTGGATACGGTGACATCTACTGGGTACGGTGATATCTACTGGATACGGTGACATCTACTGGGTACGGTGATATCTATTGGATATGGTGATATCTACTGGGTACGGTGACATCCACTGGGTACGGTGATATCTACTGTATACGGTAATATCTACTGGGTACGGTTATATCTACTGGGTACAGTGACATCTACTGTATACGGTGATATCTACTGGATAAGGTGATATCTACTGGGTACAGTGACATCTACTGTATACGGTGATATCTACTGTATACGGTGATATCTACTGGGTACAGTGACATCTACTGTATACGGTGATATCTACTGTACACAGTGATATCTACTGGGTACAGTGACATCTACTGTATACGGTGATATCTACTGTATACGGTGATATCTACTGTATACGGTGATATCTACTGTATACGGTGATATCTACTGGGTACAGTGACATCTACTGTATACGGTGATATCTACTGGATACGGTGACATCTACTGTATATGGTGATATCTACTGTATACGGTGATATCTACTGGGTACAGTGATATCTACTGGATACGGTAATATCTACTGTATACGGTGATATCTACTGGGTACAGTGATATCTACTGGATACGTTGATATCTACTGGGTACAGTGACATCTACTGTATACGGTGATATCTACTGGGTACAGTGACATCTACTGTATACGGTGATATCTACTGGGTACAGTGACATCTACTGTATACGGTGATATCTACTGGATAAGGTGATATCTACTGGATATGTTGATATCTACTGGGTACAATGACATCTACTGTATACGGTGATATCTACTGGGTACAGTGACATCTACTGTATACGGTGATATCTACTGGATAAGGTGATATCTACTGGATATGTTGATATCTACTGGGTACAGTGACATCTACTGTATACGGTGATATCTACTGGGTACGGTGACATCTACTGTATACAGTGATATCTACTGGGTACGGTGACATCTACTGTATACAGTGATATCTACTGGGTACGGTGATATCTACTGGATATGGTGATATCTACTGGATACGTTGATATCTACTGGATACGGTGACATCTACTGGGTACGGTGACATCTACTGTATACAGTGATATCTACTGGGTACGGTGACATCTACTGTATACAGTGATATCTACTGGGTACGGTGATATCTACTGGATACAGTGATATCTACTGGGTACGGTGACATCTACTGGATACGGTGATCATGGAAGAGAACGTAGACCAACGTCTTTTGGCCTAGACTGACACCTACTGGAGAGTGTATTACCCTGGATATAGGGTGTTTACATACAAACTATAAAGGACAGATGTAGGGTTGTCACCTTTCTGGTGGGACCTTAATGGCCTCCAGGGAATGGGTGAGAGTGGGTGGGAATGGATGTATCTGGACTGGGTTGGGAGCTGTACGTGGTGGGCCCATGAGGCACCCACAAAAATGTGTGTCATGTATCAGGGCCCTAAATACTAATCCTAAACAATAAGTTGCCATTAGCACTGTACAGCAATGTGGTAGACAAAGACCTTCAATGAATAAAAGAAGGAACTTACTGGCCACGTTGGGTACCTACCATGGAATGTAATAACCTTGTGTGATTGAAGAATCCAACGTCCACGCGGCAGAGTTCGCTAAATCCTATTTTTATGGTGACAGTGCCATTGTACCAATACTTGCTTGCGTTCCTGTCGAGAGCTAAAGGCCAAAAAATAGTTAAAGGGCAACTACACCATTTAAGAAATACATGCTTTACTGGGTTATTTAGTATGCCCAATTCAAGCTGCATAGTAAGTAATTTACACCCATATTTGTCTTTCTATAGCATGGGTATAAAAGAAGGGAGGGATAATATTTATATGGAAGTCCCAGATGTCCCTCCTTTCCAAATATTTTATTAGTACAGTAAAGTTAATTCTGCCCAGATACTGACCCGGAGCTGCAGGAGAGGCACAGGCAGCTCCATGGGAGAATCCACAGCATTTCTGCAGTCCCGGGCAGTCAGAGTCAAACTCACAGCTGGGTTCTGCCACTCCCTCGGGTACAGAGGGGCATTTACCCGGTCGTGAAGTGAATCCACTGGCTGTATCTAAAGCTGCGGGGAGAGAAGCAAATATAACACATACTATAATATGGATACACACACACACATATATATATATATACTGAGAGAGAGAGACAGAGAAAGAAAGATTCATCTATAAATATATAGTGAATACTGTACCCCCTACTGTAAATGATATTAGAAGTCACTGAGGGGTTCTGTGCCCATATAAAGGCACAAGGCTGCAGGCTGAGTTATACAGGGAACTCTGAGTATCACTCATGTATTATAAGGGATAATGTACCCCCTACTGTAAATGATAAGGATATTAGCAGTCACTGAGGGGTTCTGTGCCCATATAAAGGCACAAGGCTGCAGGCTGAGTTATACAGGGAACTCTGAGTATCACTCATGTATTATAAGGGATAATGTACCCCCTACTGTAAATGATAAGGATATTAGCAGTCACTGAGTGGTTCTGTGCCCATATAAAGGCACAAGGCTGCAGGCTGAGTTATACAGGGAACTCTGAGTATCACTCATGTATTATAAAGGATAATGTACCCCCTACTGTAAATGATAAGGATATTAGAAGTCACTGGGGGGGTTCTGTGACCATATAATTATGAGGCTTCAGGCAAAGTGGTTTCATACAGGAACTCTGAGTTGATTTGCGGTACCCTCATATTTTGAATTCAGTGAGCGTATCCCTAGCACATTTTTCACCCAGTAAATACACATGAAAGTAATACTGACACTTTGCGCAATAGTGACCCACATTCTCGTATCCCTCGCAGCAGCGGCTCACGTTGGTCGTCTCAGGTACGAATATGGTGCGGTATTCAATCCTATAATGTGTTTTGGTACACAGTCCCCAGGGGAGCCACCCATGGCACGGCACTGCTGCCTGATAGGGCGTTTGGAAAGCAACCACTTTGGGAACGTTCCGTGTCACCGGGTACTCACAGACGTGATAGCTGGAAGGGGAAATGGTACTTTCTGTAGGAACAGGAGAGTCAGAGTTAGTAATATATCATTGGCGGCAGGATAAGGGTTCTGCAGGTACTGTTTTATTATTACAGAGAAAAGGGAATCATTTAACACTTAAATAAACCCAATAGGGCTGTTCTGCCCCCAATAAGGGGTAATTATATCTTAGTTGGGATCAAGTACAAGGTACTGTTTTATTATTACAGAGAAAAGGGAATCATTTAACCATTAAATAAACCCAATAGGGCTGTTCTGCCCCAATAAGGGGTAATTATATCTTAGTTGGGATCAAGTACAGGTACTGTTTTATTATTACAGAGAAAAGGGAATCATTTAACCATTAAATAAACCCAATAGGGCTGTTCTGCCCCAATAAGGGGTAATTATATCTTAGTTGGGATCAAGTACAGGTACTGTTTTATTATTACAGAGAAAAGGGAATCATTTAACCATTAAATAAACCCAATAGGGCTGTTCTGCCCCAATAAGGGGTAATTATATCTTAGTTGGGATCAAGTACAGGTACTGTTTTATTATTACAGAGAAAAGGGGATCATTTAACCATTAAATAAACCCAATAGGGCTGTTCTGCCCCAATAAGGGGTAATTATATCTTAGTTGGGATCAAGTACAGGTACTGTTTTATTATTACAGAGAAAAGGGAATCATTTAACCATTAAATAAACCTAATAGGGCTGTTCTGCCCCCAATAAGGGGTAATTATATCTTAGTTGGGATCAAGTACAGTACTGTTTTATTATTACAGAGAAAAGGGAATCATTTAACCATGAAATAAACCCAATAGGGCTGTTCTGCCCCAATAAGGGGTAATTATATCTTAGTTGGGATCAAGTACAGGTACTGTTTTATTATTACAGAGAAAAGGGAATCATTTAACCATTAAATAAACCTAATAGGGCTGTTCTGCCCCCAATAAGGGGTAATTATATCTTAGTTGGGATCAAGTACAGGTACTGTTTTATTATTACAGAGAAAAGGGAATCATTTAACCATTAAATAAACCCAATAGGGCTGTTCTGCCCCAATAAGGGGTAATTATATCTTAGTTGGGATCAAGTACAGGTACTGTTTTATTATTACAGAGAAAAGGGAATCATTTAACCATTAAATAAACCCAATAGGGCTGTTCTGCCCCAATAAGGGGTAATTATATCTTAGTTGGGATCAAGTACAGGTACTGTTTTATTATTACAGAGAAAAGGGAATCATTTAAAAAAATTAAAATTATTTGCTTATAATGGAGTCTATAGGAGATGGCCTTTCCGTAATTTGCAACTTTCTGGATAACAGGGTTCTGGATAAGGGATCCCATACCTGTAGTAAAGGACAACTAATGAGATTGAAATTAATGTACCATGTACAAGCTCTCACTGTATTAGCCAATAGGAATTCATCAACCATAGCAAGGGCTCATCTTCCTTGCTGGTTTCAAACAGCTGTCTGGTTGCTAGGGTAATTAAGCCCTATAAACCAGATTGAAGTTAAAATTCCTAGTTACAAAATTAAACAAAAGGTTACCCCACTCTCCCCTTGCTCCCCCTCAGCAACCCCTAAAATCAGCCTATGTGCCATGGCCCTAAAAGACTTCCCATTTGTGTCATTGATGATGTCAGAGCTGGAAATTCATTACATCAGCTTTGCAGAATCGCTAATGAGATGAGGAAGGGAGGCAAAGATCCCCCGGGGGAATATATTTAGCAGTGCTGTTTCCATGGCAACTGCCCAATAGAGAAAGGCTAGACCTTACTGAGACTTGTTTGGTTACCCTTCTTCCATGATTGTAACTATAGAGATTGAGGACCCTGTGACTTCAGGGGGGGGGGGGGTCCATAAGATATGGGGGCCCAGTAGGACATGTCACCGACACAAACTGGGGGCTTATTCCAAGGCAGAGACCCCAATAGGTATATGGGAGGGGGAGGCCTTCTATAACCTCCTTTGCCCAATAATGAAGCAGAAAGCACCGAGGGTTGTTCGCCTCTGAGTTAAATTTTAGTATGATGAAGACAGTGATATTCTGAGACAATTTGCAACTGGTCTTCATTTTTTATTACATGTAGCTTTTTAATTACTTCAATTTTTGTTTAACGGCTCTCCAGTTTAGAGTTAGTTGCTAGGGTGCAAATGACCTTAGCAACCAGGGAGTGGTTTGAATGAGAGACTGGTATATGAATAGGAGAGGGCTTGATTACAAAAATAAGTTATGAAAAGTAACAATAACAATAAAACTGTAGCCCCAGAGAGGAATAGTTTTTTTTGGCTGCCGGGGTCAGTGACCCCCATTTGAAAGCTGCAAAGAGTTGGAAGGCGGAAAATAATTTAAAAACTATAATATATAAATACTGAAGACAGTTGCTTAGAACTGACCATTCTATAACATAGTAAATGTTCATTTAACAGAGAACTACCCCTATAAGGACAATAACTGGAGATTTACTGCTAGTTATACACTGGGAACCTACTGGGGACCATTGCACTAAAACCAGCCATCTGCATTTGTAACTGGGATAAAAGCAGAGGCTATTTCTGGGTAGGTTTTACTTGCCCTTGCCAAACCAACAAAGTCATAACCTAGGAAACCAGCCATTTTGGCCCCCTTGAACTACAACCTATTACCCCCCACGAAACGGGAGTGTGAGTTAAACCTTCATAGAACATATAAACACAATGGACACCCCTTTTGCACACACTGTACCCCATCTTGATACATAAGCTTAATGATTTTCTCTAAGCAATGGGTACTTACCCAGCATCTCCCCATTAGCCAGACCTACAGCCAGGCAGAGAGCCACCACGCACACTATGGTTGCCCGGGCCATTTCCAGGGGTAGCAGTGCCGCTGATTAATGAGAATCCTGCCCAGCCCTGAGAAACAACAGGTTCTGCATCTCACCTGCCTCGCATGACATGGAACTGGGATCACAGGAGATAATCCCCTGGGCATTCCCTTCCGTGCTACCTCATTAACTTGTTCCTCGCGACGCAATCCCCCCTCGTAGGAACCAGCTGTGCCTCACTCAGCCACTGTAATTGCCTCTCACATATCAATTGGGATCTGTCATGCAAGGCAACAGCAAAGGATTCAGCGCAATACATCCCTGCGATGATTGGGGTTCATATTATAATATGTGGGGGCCCTCCCTGTATGCAACTAGCGAGGAGCACAAAGTATTTGATTGGCCACCTATGAAGATTAAGGTGCTCAATTACTAATAGGCAGGCACAAGTGCTGGAGGGCTGTGGGTGCAGTGGCGGAACTACCAGGGGTGCGGAGGGTGCAAATTCAGGTCTTCATGCCCCACACCCAGACACAGGGATGATTACATATGTTATTGGTGCTCAGTGGCCCCTTTAGGCTGATGCCACGTGTAGTGTATGGCGTATATTTTCGTCAAGCCGAATGAATGGAATATGCTCGGGTGCAGGCACATGTAGCCGATATCCGCCAAAGATACGAAGTCTCGCGTTTTTTTAGCAGGTATCGGCTACATGTGCCTGCCCCCGAGCGTATTCCATTCATTCAGGTGCAGACACAAGGTAGGGTAAACCTACAGTAGCGGGGCATATTCTCGAGAATACGCCCGTGTGGCTATAGCCTTAGCCCCCATACATTAAGCACTGGTCTTTATGCTGATGCCACACAAGCGTATTCTCGGCAAGCCGAAAAACACTTGCCAAGAATACACCCCACTACTGTAGGTTTACGGATATCGGCTACATGTGCCTGCACCTGAGCGTATTCCATTCATTCAGGTGCAGGCTCAAGGTAGGGTAAACCTACAGTAGCAGGGCGTATTCTATGCCATACGCTTAGGGGCTGATTTACTAAGACATGAATTCGAATCCGAATTGGAAAAATTCCGACTGGTAAACGAACTTTTTGCGACTTTTTCGTATTTTTTGCGATTTTTTTCGTTGCCTTTACGATTTGCGCGAAAAAACGCGAGTTTTTCGTAGCCATTCCGAAAGTTGCGCAAAATCTGACGAAAAGTCGCGCCATTTTGGTAGCGTTAAAACTTAAAAGGCGCGACGTTTCGCGCAAGTTTTAGCGCTACAAAAAAATAGCAACTTTTCGCGCAAGTTTTAACGCTACGAAAAAATCGCCAGATTTTGCGCAACTTTCGGAATGGCTACGAAAAACTCGCGTTTTTTCGCGCAAATCGTATTGGTAACGAAAAAGTTTCGACAATTTTCCGAAAAATCACAAAATACCGATCATTACGAAAAAAACGCTCACCCAAGGTATCTACTACCTGCCTCGAGCAACTGCTATTGAACGATTGATAAATCTTCAGTATTTTGAACATTCAGCCCTGGCCCCCAGCAACTAATAAGCAGAATTTAGTTCCGCACATGGGAATTACAATCAATGCGACTGCAAAACACAGGAAAATAAAGCTCTGACTAAGGCCAGATTCACAATGTAAAGGTGGGCACACATGGGATTCTGGCAACCGGGCATGTCGGCAGTTATTGGCTGGTGTATAGGGCCTGTCTGGCAATCTGGCCAAACAACATCTAACTAAATGTCAGGCCAGATATCTATTGGATAGGTTAGAAGATACCGTCGAACAAGGACCACATTGGTATGTCCACGTTGCTCCTCTCTCAATGGGTCTCCGTAGGCCACCATTATGATCTGACTATAGTGCCAGGTAACAAATGGTCCAATCATACCGCTGTGTTGGTGGCCAAATCAGCCAAAGAGCCACTGGTTCGGAGATCTTACCCAACAAGAGAAGCTTACAGTGTATTCCCAGATTAACTTCAGCTGCACTGGGCTTTTCAAAAGCTCCATTTACATGCCCATAACTTGAAATAGCATTCAAATATTTCCCCTTTAATATAGAATACCAATTAGTGGGCACATACAAGGAAGGGTTTAGGACTAAGGTTGTAGGGCTAACACCAAAGGTTGTTGGGCCAAAAGTACTTCTTTAGGGGGGATCCAGCCTAAAGAGGGCATCAGTTTGGATGTAATGTTACAATGACCATATTTTTATTTATCTGTAAACTCCATGGAGCAAAGGGCACCGGACCAGTATGGAAAGTTTTAACCAATATTTTGGATATTTCCCCACTTCAGGGCTAGTAGGGGCAGATAGCTAAACCTACCATAAACTGCCCTGTACAAGGGCAAAATCCACCGATCAGCTGATGCAGGGTATTGGCATTCGTTGGTCTGTAATTAGGGGAAGGCCTGCAGACACTGGTGAGAGTAATCTGGCAATGAAACAGTTAAGCAGCTATGAACCCTGGAAAGTACAATCTGCTCTCCATGGTAAAACAACAAGAGCCTAGAATGCTGCTGTCACCTGATAATTCCCATGAGCCTCTCTTAGCTCCTTGTACTTCCTCTAATCCTCTCCTGTGAAAATGCAGCTCCTTGGCAACCCACAATGCACTGCAGTCAGCTGCCAATTAGCCCTAATTCTCTTAACAGTGATGATCCTTATCCTCCTGCTAAATCTACCTATAAATAATAAGATATATATAGTCCTATTATTCATTTTTACCCTATTTGTCAATGTATCCATGGCCAGATATATATATATATATATTCAAACAAAAAAACACAGTGTACCTGGGTGCAGGTAAAATGTGTACCGAGCAGCAAAAAAGAACCACACTCAACAGACTCAGTTGGGGTGACTGATTTTAATCAAAGAACAATAGAAATTGCAATGTTTCGATCTCATCATCGTGATCTTCCTCAGGTAAAACAAACATGAGTGTAAGCAGGGCAAACGCTTAAAAACTTGCCCCCTGTGAGGAAAATGGAGCCAAAACAGGGATTCAATTAATTACCATAGAAACCAAATGTGAGTGTGAAAAGAAAGGAAGAACAACCTAATGAATAAACTAAATAACAGCAAGAGTTAGCTGTAGATACAGCAAGATATAAGAAGTCATTTAATAAGAAGTCATTTATTAATATACAAAGGAGCAATATCGCCAAAATAGGCATGTATAGTTATCCCGATATTATAAAACAAATTGAGGATTATTGCCCAGGCCAGGGTCAAAAATTGGCAAATAGGGTAAAAAAGGGACAGAGGGGTTTTATCCCGAATCTAAAACAAGGTGGAATTTCTAAAGGGCTTAACTACCAAGGTCCCAGAAAAGACTGCCCCACCTGAACAAAAATTAGGTGCCATAATCTTGTATTTTAGGTGCTATAATCATGTGGCGATTAGGTGCCATAATCTTGTATTTTAGGTGCCATAATAATGTGCCAATTAGGTGCCATAATCATGTATTTTAGGTGCTATAATCATGTGGCGATTAGGTGCCATAATCATGTATTTTAGGTGCCATAATCTTGTATTTTAAGTGCCATAATCATGTATTTTAGGTGCCATAATCTTGTATTTTAGGTGCCATAATAATGTGCCAATTAGGTGCCATAATCATGTATTTTAGGTGCCATAATCTTGTATTTTAGGTGCCATAATAATGTGCCAATTAGGTGCCATAATCATGTATTTTAGGTGCCATAATCTTGTATTTTAGGTGCCATAATAATGTGCCAATTAGGTGCCATAATCTTGTATTTTAGGTGCCATAATAATGTGCCAATTAGGTGCCATAATCATGTATTTTAGGTGCCATAATCTTGGATTTTAGGTGCCATAATAATGTGCCAATTAGGTGCCATAATCTTGTATTTTAGGTGCCATAATCTTGTATTTTAAGTGCCATAATCATGTATTTTAGGTGCCATAATCTTGGATTTTAGGTGCCATAATAATGTGCCAATTAGGTGCCATAATCATGTATTTTAGGTGCCATAATCTTGGATTTTAGGTGCCATAATAATGTGCCAATTAGGTGCCATAATCATGTATTTTAGGTGCCATAATAATGTGGCAATCAGGTGCCTTAATCTTGTATTTTAGGTGCCATAATCATGTGGCAATTAGGTGCCATAATCTTGGATTTTAGGTGCCATAATCTTGTATTTTAGGTGCCATAATCATGTGGCAATTAGGTGCCATAATCTTGGATTTTAGTTGCCATAATCATGTGGCAATTAGGTGCCATAATCTTGTATTTTCGGTGCCATAATCGTGTGGCAATTAGGTGCCATAATCTTGTATTTTTGGTGCCATAATCGTGTGGCAATTAGGTGTCATAATCTTGTATTTTAGGTGCCATCATCTTGTGCCAATTAGGTGTCATAATCTTGTATTTTAGGTGCCATCATCTTGTGCCAATTAGGTGCCATAATCATGTGGCAATTAGGTGACATAATCATGTGGCAATTAGGTGACATAATCTTGTATTTTAGGTGCCATCATCTTGTGCCAATTAGGTGCCATAATCTTGTATTTTAGGTGCCATAATCATGTATTTTAGGTGCCATAATAATGTAGCAATTAGGTGCCTTAATCTTGTATTTTAGGTGCCATAATCTTGTATTTTAGGTGCCATAATCATGTGGCAATTAGGTGCCATAATCTTGTATTTTAGTTGCCATAATCATGTGGCAATTAGGTGCCATAATCTTGTATTTTCGGTGCCATAATCGTGTGGCAATTAGGTGCCATAATCTTGTATTTTTGGTGCCATAATCGTGTGGCAATTAGGTGTCATAATCTTGTATTTTAGGTGCCATCATCTTGTGCCAATTAGGTGTCATAATCTTGTATTTTAGGTGCCATCATCTTGTGCCAATTAGGTGCCATAATCTTGTATTTTTGGTGCCATAATCGTGTGGCAATTAGGTGCCATAATCTTGTATTTTAGGTGCCATCATCTTGTGCCAATTAGGTGCCATAATCTTGTATTTTAGGTGCCATCATCTTGTGCCAATTAGGTGCCATAATCATGTGGCAATTAGGTGCCATAATCTTGTATTTTAGGTGCCATCATCTTGTGCCAATTAGGTGCCATAATCTTGTATTTTAGGTGCCATAATCATGTATTTTAGGTGCCATAATAATGTAGCAATTAGGTGCCTTAATCTTGTATTTTAGGTGCCATAATCTTGTATTTTAGGTGCCATAATCATGTGGCAATTAGGTGCCATAATCTTGTATTTTAGTTGCCATAATCATGTGGCAATTAGGTGCCATAATCTTGTATTTTCGGTGCCATAATCGTGTGGCAATTAGGTGCCATAATCTTGTATTTTTGGTGCCATAATCGTGTGGCAATTAGGTGTCATAATCTTGTATTTTAGGTGCCATCATCTTGTGCCAATTAGGTGTCATAATCTTGTATTTTAGGTGCCATCATCTTGTGCCAATTAGGTGCCATAATCTTGTATTTTTGGTGCCATAATCGTGTGGCAATTAGGTGCCACAATCTTGTATTTTAGGTGCCATCATCTTGTGCCAATTAGGTGCCATAATCTTGTATTTTAGGTGCTATCATCTTGTGCCAATTATGTGCCATAATCTTGTATTTTCGGTGCCATAATCGTGTGGCAATTAGGTGCCATAATCTTGTATTTTAGGTGCTATAATCGTGTGGCAATTAGGTGTCATAATCTTGTATTTTAGGTGCCATCATCTTGTGCCAATTAGGTGCCATAAACTTGTATTTAAGGTGTCATGATCATGTGCCAATTAGGTGCCATAATCTTGGATTTTAGGTGCCATAATCTTGTGCCAATTAGGTGCCATAATCGTGTAGCAATTAGGAGCCATAATCATGTGGCAATTAGGTGCCATAACCATGTGGCAATTAGGTGCCATAATCATGTAGCAATTATGAGTCATAATCTTGTATTTTAGGTGCCATCATCTTGTGCCAATTAGGTGCCATAATCTTGTATTTTAGGTGCCATGATCATGTGCCAATTAGGTGCCATAATCTTGGATTTTAGGTGCCATAATCTTGTGCCAATTAGGTGCCATAATCACTTGCCAATTAGGTGCCATAATCATGTAGCAATTAGGAGCCATAATCATGTGGCAATTAGGTGCCATAATCATGTAGCAATTAGGAGCCATAATCACGTGGCAATTAGGTGCCATAACCATGTGGCAATTAGGTGCCATAATCACTTGCCAATTAGGTGCCATAATCATGTGGCAATTAGGTACCATAATCATGTGGCAATTAGGTGCCATAATCATGTGGCAATTAGGTGCCATAATCATGTGGCAATTAGGAGCCATAATCACTTGCCAATTAGGTGCCATAATAATGTATTTACGTCATGTGTTCCAATAACTGTGCAATGTTTTTTTTTTTACTGCCTCGTTGTGTAAAACAAATATTCCCTGTACACAGCATTGTCTGTTTGCCTTTTACTAATTTTCATTCATCTCTATTGCTGAGCGGTCTGACAATCTGGGATTTGCCCCTTGACTGCTTTGGCGGGTAACAAAAAACTTCTTTATACACATCGCTTTCTGTTTTTTGCTTTTGTGACGAGAGGTCTGACGATTGCCCAGGGTTCACTTTTAACTAAGTCTTTTACTCCACATTTTCCCTGTGGTAGTAATGGCCGCACACTTGGGATTATGCCCCCCTCCAATAAATATGTTGCATTAATTTCTATAAATTTTTTCCAGAGAGTTATAGTTGAACCAATCCTTTTTTCTTATATTGAGTTTTTAAGGGTTTGCACTGCTTACACTCATGTTCATTGTTTTCCCTGAGGAAGATCACAATGATACGATCAAAACGTTGGAATTTCTACTGTTTGTTGATCAAAATCAGTTACTCCAATTGAGTCTGTTGTGTGCGGTATTTTTTGTTGATATATATATATTTATATACATACTGTGCTCCCCCCCAGTGGCAGGTGTCAGTATTACCATTACATTCCTGTCACAGAATCACAGCACTTTTTGCAGGATATGGGTTCAGCTGAATCTTTAGTGTTCATTCCAATACCAAAGAACAGACCGGAATATCTGGAAAGGCAGTGGTCAAACCTTAACTGTGGTACTGACACAAGTTGGAGTATAACGAGTCGGAGATTAGGAGTAGGAGCAATGGAAGACAGTAGGGGGGGACGGGGGTGCAGCAGTAAGGTCCAGGGTGTGGAACTCAGCATCAGTAGTTCATTTCTTGCTTTTATCATTGGTTGATTGAAGTCATATTGCTTGGCCAATCAAAGCAACCTCTTGCTACTGTACCATTAGGACAATTTTCCAGTGTGACAAAAATTAAAGGGCAAGTAACAACAATGTCCTTCTGTTCTATACATGTATGTTTCCACTGAGGGATAAGACTGTTTATTGCAGTGTGTGTGTGTGTATCTATCAACCTTACCATCTTCCAGTCATCTTGTATGGTTAAATGAAATGAGCCTGCTTTATCTAAAGCAGGGGTCCCCAACCTTTCTTACTTGTGAGCCACAGTCAAATGTAAAAAGACTTGGGGAGCAACACAAGCACCATAAAAGTTCATGGAGGAGCCAAATAAGGGCTGTGATTGGCTATTAGGCAGCCTCTATGCACCCTATCAGCTTACAGGGGCTTTATTTGGTAGGAAATCTTGTATTTATTCAACCAAAACTTGCCCCCAAGTCAGGAATTCAAAAATAACTCCCTGGTTTGGGGGCACTGAGAGCAACATCCAAGAGGCTGGTGAGCAACATGTTGCCCCTGAGCCACCGGTTGGGGATCTAAAAGGAGCAGCCTAAAGGGGGCCATACAGGGGAAGATTTGCTAATTTCATGAGGTCGCCAAACGAGCAGGTCTTCTCCCGATTAGCTCACCTAAAGGTGGCCCTAGGGCCAAACCATTGAATTACAACGGCCGTCAGAGTGAGGACTTTATCAATGAGCCAATGTGGGCCCCAATCCGACGGAAAATCAAACCTGCCCTGTTACAGGGCAGATCTTGGTCAGGTAGGCCCGTTGGGGTGGCCATACACCAAGGACCCAAATCGGCAGCTGAAATCTGGCTGTGTATGGGGCACCTTAAATTACCTTTCTAAACTAGTGGGCTTGGCCACCAGGGGGAGCCCAAGGAAGCGAATAAGGGTCGCAGCCAAAAAGCCAGCTTGAGTAGTATATGTGGGTGAATGCTTATGTTTTTGTGAGTGGCTGTGGCTGCACGGCCCCAATCTCCTGCTTTCCACAGGAAACCACAATGAATCACTGCCTGGAAATTAGAGGTCAGCAGGGAAATAACAACGAAGCCCCCAATATAAGCCCCCACATCGCTGTTACTGTGTATAAGGGAAGGGAAAAACTGTGAGATGGCAGCTTACGCTTCACTAACAGTAAATAAAATGAATACACTGTGTAAACTGTAATTTATGTAAAGGGCAAGTCGAGTCTGAATCTAAAATGTCCTGATAAAGGGGCTCCTATGCTTGCCCAGCCAGCCTCCTTTTCTACATCTCTTCTCAAAGAACTACAGCCAGTGCCCCCCCCCCCCCCCCCCCCCCGGTGGTAATTAGTATGGGTTGTGAATGCTGCTAAGCTGAACTACCCCTTTAAAGAGTTAACTTATAGTATGATATAGAGAGTAATATTCTGAGACAACTTGCAATTGGTCTTCATTTTTTATTATTTATAGTTTTTAAGTCATTTCACTATGTGTTCAGCAGCTCTCCAGTTTGGAGTTTCAACATCTGGTTGCTAGTGTTCAAATGACCTTAGCAACCAGGAAGCAGTTTGAATGAGAGGCTGGTATGTGAATAGGAGAGGGACTGAATAGAAAAATAAGTTATAAAAAGAAGCAATAAAACTGTAGCCTCACAGAGCAATGGTTTTCAATAGTTTTTTGGCTGCCAGGGTCAGTGACCCCCATTTGAAAGCTGCAGAAGAAGGCAAATCATTCAAAAACAATAAAAAATAAATAATGAAGACCAATTGAAAAGTTGCTCAGAACTGGCCATTCTATAATATACTAAAAGTTTACTTAAAGGTGTACCACCCCTTAAATTGGCTCTTGATGTAGTGTGAATATGTGTGAGTTCTGCGTAACATCCCTCGCTATCCGAAGGGTAATAACCTGCAGGCCCAATGGGCAGTTAGAGGAATATTAACCCTTATTTGCTGCCCTAAATATTCTTAAATATCCTCAGCCCATTGTAACCACTGCTCCAAGCTATTCTGTCGTATTACATTACAAATCACATCATGTGCGACATCACCATGGATGACATCATTCATGACATCATTTGAAATCTCTAATTTAGAATCATTAATTATTCAGGACAATGGAACCACCCCCACCACCACCACAGGTGACAAAGCACTGAATGGTTAATGACATTCATAATAAATGGTGATTAGCGTTTTTCCCATTAACACCAGTAACGATGATGGGATCTATTTTAGGTTAAATCATTAGGTTCCGTTTATGCGCTTTGTGGCTTGTTACAGCCGATATTAAATGGTAGGTGCCTTTTGGGTGAAACCGAGTGTATGATGAGTAATAAGTATATCCAGCCCCCCCACCCTGCTGCCGTGCTAGCTACTTATTAGCCTCAGGCTGAAATTAGAACTTCCCACGTACGTACGACCCCTGTGCTACATCATCCATACATCCGTACATCAGTAGGACTGAGCACTAATTTCAGCTTTAATAACATCTGCGTTTACAAGCCAATAGCGCGCTGCGGGTTGGTTAACCCTGTACTGCCCTTGAAGGTAGGCAGCATCTCGACAGTATGAATAAAAGCTACCATCCAACACCCAAACGAGCAAATGCCATATGCAGATCGATACACAGTACGGCTGCATGTATTGTTCTTATTGGCCAACAGCCTGAGCAAATGGAATAGCAGGAAGTAAAGAGAAGCAGCGACAACCAATAGTATATAGATACTATTCAGAATATGTAAGCACTGGTTGGCTTCCATCACACAAGTGCCTGGGCAACTTATGTCGATTAGATGGATCCCCTATCGGCCAGTCAGTTCAGCCGCTTGATAGAAGCGTTGGCAAGTGAAGTTCTGGACTAACCATTGACCCCCAATATATCAGCTGAATAGGATTATCAGTCAATCAGTAGTAAACAAGTAGTAAACAAGCACTCGAGAAACTCCTCAAGCCAGGTTAAGGTGGCCATACACGGGCCGATTGTAGCTGCCGATATCGGCTCCTTGGACCGATTCAGCAGCTTATTAGCCCATGTAGGGGCAGGAACGAGGGGCCTGCCCGACCGATATCTGGCCTGAAATTGGCATATCGGCAGAAGACCCGCTTGCTTGGCGACCTTGCGAAGCGAGTGGATCTTAACATGTATAGCCACCTTTAGTAATGAATAGTTATTTTTTAAATAAGCAGGAACATGTATCCAGCCTGACGCATTTTGTGCTTCACTAGTTTGTGCCTAAGACTTAAGCTGGTCACACACGCACCAATATAATTGTATGAAACTAAGTTTCGTGAGCTTTTCAGACCATCGGTGGGCTCAGATTATCATCCTGATAATTTTTGTACCATGATCACGTTGTTTAGACGATCGGACAGGTTAGAAGACTTCAGTCAATAACAATAACATCTGCATATGTATTGTGTATCTGACAATACCCTTGGGGGACCTTTCTGGGACATCCCGTTTGTACTATTGGTGCCTGCCAACTATTTAATGCCCAGATGATCCTCCCATTTGTTATTTTTAGGGCTTTATCCTACAGTTTCAATGTGAATGTTAGTTTTAGATCGTTGCATTGAAACGTATGATTGATTTCGGAATGTTAGTTGGAAGATGACTAAAATGTGAACGTGCACAGCCAGCTTCAGTGCTAGAGAAGCGTGAAATGCGTCAGGCTGGAAATACATTTCTATTCATTTCATAAGTGCTGTTTTTACAAGCTTCTTTCAGAGGAGGTTAAGAGTAGGCTTGATTAGGTGACCTTCTGTGAAAGAGACAGTTATTAAATTAACCGTGACACATTTCCCGCCAGTACTCCAGCCCTCTACTTATTCTGCTTTATCTGCACCAAGGCCCTCCTTTTACCTCAGTCAATTTTGATTTCACCGGTTCCACCAATAATCTGCCAAACTGTAGTCTCCTAGACCATAAAACACACATTGGGCAGAATTCTGCCTGAAGGCCAGTTAGTGTGAGAGTCAGGAAGATCGCCTATTTTCTCTTCTAGATACACCTGAAATTCCAGCCTAAAAGTAAATGATGTCGGGCAGGGGTGAAACTTATCAGATGCCCTAGATATTCTTGCATTTTGGAACTGTGACTGAATGACTAGAAAAGCAATGTTTGGAGTTACGTAAGGCACTGAGCAAAGGTTGAACATCTAAGGGAGGCTTGATCCTGAAAAGCCCTACAGCCACTGAGCTACAGGAAGGAATGTGACCCCCAAGGCCACTTTCTGAACAGAAAACAGAATTTTCTAGTAAATTCAAATTTAAAAGGGAGGGTGAGTTGATTATTTTCACACACAGAACAGCCAAAAAATAACAGACTGATTGTTGCTCAAGTGAAGAACACTGTCCTAGGAAGAAGAGCTTCTCTGTGGAGGGAAAATTAGGACCATTCCCTTGCACCCTAATGAATTGAGCTTTCCACTGACATCAGAGGGTACATCAAATCAGAATGATCCAATTGGGGCCTATGGAGACCCACAGGAAGTGGGCTGCATCAACGCACTCCTTCTACACCGGGATTTTCAAACTTGCCCTATCAATAGTGGGGCAGGACCTCTCAGGAGCCCCATACATGAGTTAATAACTTGCCAATTCAGTCTTCTAGAGGAGCCAAGTTAACAGCTTTTATTATGATTGAAGTATAGAATTGAGTTATCTGAAAGCTGAGAATTATCTAAAAAAGCCATAACCACTATGGGATTCCTGTAATGGGGTACATAAAAGGAAATGATGCCCACCCTAATGCACCCCCTGCAGGAAGTACCCAGGGTACACCTGTGCTGTCACTTGGGCCACAACTAAACTTCCACTATGCCCACCTGAATTTTTCGACAGCCTTGGAATTCCTTTGTGGAAGATGGCACAATAAAACCAGCCCAGATACAGAAAAGCTCTTCATAGTTGAATAAGCCAGCTATATGATCTGCAAAGCGTATTTATGTAACTAGGAATAGCCTTGTTACATCACGAGGAACAAGATATAACAATAAATGAGTGTCAACTTACACATAAAGATGTATATTGCAATAAAACTAACCTGGTTGTTAAGTGGTTACTAACTGCCTGTGCTTTATACAACGATGATGAATGACTTAATGATGACCTCATTGCAACAGTGATGTAATGTTTCTCCCATAAATCCTTGTCATTCATCAGAGAATCTGTTCCATCAGCGGCAGTCACATAGTATAGACTGTACTAGCATTATTCTGTAGCATTGAGCTCCATGTTCTCCATACTCACAGGCTTCTTCTTCCTTCCACTGCTACACAGGTAGGATAATAAATATATTATTTTTTTTTGGGGGGGGGGGGGCAAGTTCAATTATTATTTAATCAGCCATTATGAGAAGCAGACAAATAAACATATTTATATCTTTTATATGCCTATTTATCATCTATCTACCATAACAATATTCAGTATAAGGAAGGCTACAAGAAAGCTGGAATGCTTGGGAACTTGGGTTGCCAGGTAAAGCAAGCTACAGTTACGTGAAGGGGAATAAACAATACGAGTAATGACTAGTATTACTGGGGTGCCTAACAACTTGCTGTGATTCTAGTTCTCCTTTAAAGAGGTTGTTCGTCTTCAAATGAACTTGTAATTTGATGTAGAGAGTGCTATTCTGAGACAATTTGCAATCGGTCTTTGCAATTGAATTATTTAGCTTTTTGCTCAGCTGCTCTCCAGTTTGGAATTTCAGCAGCTATTTGGTTGCTAGGGTCCCAGTGTAACCTAACAACCCTGCAGTGGTTTGAAAAAAAAGAGAGAGGAATATGAATATAAAGAGAAGGATATGTAATCAAAAGTAACAATAACATTAACACTGTAGCCATACAGAGCAATAGTTGTTTGGCTGTCGGGGTCAGTGACCCCCTTTTGGAAGCTGGAAAGAGTCAGAAGAGTAAGGCAAATATTTAAAAAACTATAAGAAATAAAGACCAATTGAAATGTTACTAAGAATAGGCCCATTCTATAACATTCTAAAAGTTAACCTAAAGGAATTTCAGCAGCTATCTGGTTGCTAGGGTCCAATTTAACCAAGCAACTAGGCAGTGATTTGGAAAAAAAAAAAAGACAGGGATTTGAAAGTATCAATGGCAATATATTGTAGGCTCACAGATCTGCTGGGGTCAGTGAACTCCATTTAAAAGGTGGAAAGATGTAGGAAGAAAACTATAAATAAATAAGACCAATTGCAAATGTTGTAGGAATAGGACATTCTATTACATATGAAAAGTTAACTTAAAGGTGAACCTCCCCTTTAAACATGGAAACTAACACCAATAGAATTGTTTTGCTATCATCCCAGCATAGCGATCCCCATAAACACACTATAACCCTATTATTACAGGGGAAAGCAGCTCAGAAAATGAAGAACTCAAATGGGGTTATATAATAAAAAGGCATTAAGTTTTCCCAGGAGCAGTAACTCATAGCAAACAATCAGCAGGTAGCATTTATTGGTCACCTGTTTCAAAGCAAACATCTTTTTGGTTGCTATGGGTGTTACTGCTCCTGGGCAAACGTCATGCCTTTTAATACATATGGGGGTAACGCTCAGAGACACAGCACTGCCATATTCCAGAGCATTCGGTATAAGAAGTTTCCAGCTAATAATAATATTGTGCATATATTAATGATACAAAATTCTCTGTTTACGTGCAACTGGTTCCCCAGCAATCACTGTGTAACTGGAAGGGGGGGGGGGGGCTACCACTATTGTACTGTTTTCCTGCCATTATTCTCTACTTCTATTCAGTGAATTCCCCAGGGGAGAGAAAGCTCACCTAGCAACAAGCCAAGAGTTAGAGCCTAATGGCGATTATTCTGGGCCCAGCCCAAACACACATCAAAACAACCACATTTGCCCCATTATTCCCATGCCCCTTTACCAGTATCTAGCAATTGTGTTTTGTTTATGAGGATAATCACCCTGAAGCACCCATACCTGGCCCCTTCCATTCTAAACTAACTGCCTGCAATGGAGAAAAGGGGGGGGGGTGACATATCCCAGCACCGAGGGTCCAGCTTAATAAAACTGCTCTGCTCTGATTGATACCTGAAACAGCTGGAAAATACTGTAAATTCTCCCAGGTATGCATCTGCCCGGCCTCTTCTGTGCCAAAAGCAGCAGCTGGTTGATTCCTATCTGCTTCATGCTGAGTGAGAACATAAAAAGTAAAGGGAAAAGTACAAGAGAATGCCAGAGAAGGAGTAGAATCACCTTTAAAAATATAAATTAAAGGGGAAGTATAACAAATTCAAGGAATAATGTGATGTTTGTATGTTCAGCACATTACTCACTTCGAATAAGGGGGTATAACTGCCCCTTTAAGTATTCTCTGATCTATCGCTGCTTTCCAAGAGGTAAATAAAACCCTTCCCTGGCCTTCAGTCCATCACTATAGCTCCCTCTCCTGCTGCATGACATATCTCCTATAGTTGTGTTGCCAAGTTCAGGCACTGTAACAGTTAATAGGCACGTGGCTGTGGCTGCCAATTCCTGGTCTCGTGACAGATAGGAACTTGCCCCCCACCCTGTTCCAATAACAAGGGAATTGCTGCATCCGTTTGCCCTTTAAACTGACAGCAGATAGTTGCCCCCAAGGCCAAACACCCAGCTAGCGTTGCCCTGCATACAGTATACATGCCCAATAGAAAAATCCCAATGCTACTCACTATTCTGGGGTATCCAAGTAGCGGCTTTGGGCAAGTCCCCCAGCACAGCTAGCCCTCTCCTTGCCTGAGGACCAATAATACTCCTGTATATGCCTTCTTATGAACACATATGTAACTATTCAACTTTAGAGCCTGTCACTGTGACATATTTAAAAAAAAAAAAAAAAAAAATTCCTGTATTATGCTGGCAGGGGATGCTGGGAGTTGTAGTCGAGTCTCAAAATTAGAAATGCTTGGTCAAGCTGAGAATACCTCCCAATCCTGTGTAATAATGTTCAAAAGCTGAAGTGGTGCTCGAATCTGTAAACTCCGTCGCCCTGGAGCCCAGTGCATAGTAACTGTGGCTGCACCGAACCCAGCCTTTTTTTGATGGATTCGGTTTCGGCTGAACCAAATCTGAATTAGCATAAATTAGAATATGCTAATTAGCATTCAGAAACGGTTAAATTTTAGGGGGAAAAAATTTTCGCCACGCGCTGCAACTTTTTACCCTTCACAGATCTGATTCGGGATTCGGCAGAATCAGTCAGGGTGGGTCTGGCCAAACCCAAAAAAGTGGGTTCGGTGCATCCCAAATACTAACAACATCAAACTCAGCCATCGTGCTAAAAAATGTCCTTATTTATTGAGAACTCTGCTCACAACGTTTCTAGGGATGCTCCCCCTTCCTCAGGGGCTTTCACAGACAAGCTGTTTCCCAGACACACAGCAGGGATCCTCATATATATATATATATAGACAAAATGGAGTAACAGGCACTCACGTCAAATAGAATAAAGATGCCTGGGTGCAGTCCAAAAATAGGAAATGTAGCAAAAAGTAACCGGTACAGCACTCACAGGACTTATATAAAGTTCAAAAAGTTTATTGAAGGAAAATGTCTAACGTTTCGGCTACCACTGCAGCCTTTCTCAAAGACAAAGTGAATAAGGTGGATACACTCTGATAAACACAAAATGGCGCGAACCAATGACATCACAGTGTGGGGGATACACATAAAATACATTAACACACAGTGTAGGTGAACAACTCTGCCAGTTATTATCTTACTAATGGTCCTTGTGCCCTGTTTGAAACATCCGATATGTGACTCGGCGTGATGTTTACCGCTAGCATTCCTGCATCCATTGTTGATATCAGCTACAGGCGAGGGTGAGTTATAGTTCTACCTTAGTGTGCACCTGACAACTTTTTAGAGTTTCTGTCTTCGCTTTTCTTTTTATTTATTTTCTCCCTATCGACTATGTATTTTGGACACAATTTGGAATGTATCAGCCTTTATTTCCAACTATTTATTGTTCACCTACACTGTGTGTTAATGTATTTTATGTGTATCCCCCACACGGTGACGTCATTGTTTCGCGCCATTTTGTGTTTATCAGAGTGTATCCACCTTATTCACTTTGTCTTTGAGAAAGGCTGCAGTGGTAGCCGAAACGTTAGACATTTTCCTTCAATACATTTTTTGAACTTTATATAAGTCCTGTGAGTGCTGTACCGGTTACTTTTTGATATATATATATATATATATATATATATCCTATTCCTGCTGGAGCCCCTCTGCATCAGCCAATAACTGTTTACAAGTTACTGTATGTGTGTGTGTGTATATGTGTGTGTGTGTGTGTATGTATATATATATATATTCCAGCCGGAATAGGGTATATATATATATATATATATATATATATCCTATTCCGGCTGGAGCCCCTCTGCATCAGCCAATAACTGTTTACAAGTTACTGTATGTGTGTGTGTGTGTATATATATATATATATATATATATATATATATATATATATATATAGCAAGACAATGAGCCGCACACGCAGGGACTTTGTTAGAAAACAAAATTTTTTTTTAATGAAAACGATCGTTTTCATTAAAAAAAATTTTTGTTTTCTAACAAAGTCCCTGCGTGTGCGGCTCATTGTCTTGCTATATACATGGTTTTTGCAAGCACCTGGGGCATTTGATTACTATTAGGGTGTGCTCTGTTCTTTTCTGTATATATATATATATATATATATATATATATATATCCTATTCCTGCTGGAGCCAATCTGCATCAGCCAATAACTGTTTACAAGTTACTGTATGTGTGTGTGTGTGTGTGTATGTGCGTGTGTGTGTATATATATATATATATATATATATATAGAAAAAGGCTGAGGCACACACTTATAGGGATAACAACCTGGGTGCAAACCAGATAAACAATGTAAATATGTAAAAAATGCTGATGCACACCAGGAAAATGTTAT